>NC_089736.1:3295000-3390000 GCF_035083965.1 Branchiostoma lanceolatum
TTCATAATTGGAATATCATCAAAATCAAAAGTATGACTGATAAGATAGCAAAACACAACGTGTGAAAGGATTTGGTTTTTATCTATTAAATTCGTTGGAAGCTCTGTCAGATCGCTCGGTTGCAGGGCGGTCGCAGCGAAGTCGCCGCCCTAGGTATGGTGGGGTGACTTTGTGGAAGCAATTCTAGGTGCTCATAGTTTTCGGGATAGGTTGATATAAAACATTTAGAGTGGAATCACAAAGATTGTCAACCGAATTATGATCGGAAGCAGTGCTACTTGCCACAATTTCTTGACCAAATAAAAAAGACCCCTCGACATTCTCTAGAAATCTTTGTTCAGCTCGGGAATTTATGATTCGGACGTTCCTGTCTTCCAATCTTTTATGAATGATCATAAGTAACACAATTTTGAAGTTCACCTATTCTTTGCCGTAAATATTTGATATAAATCTTTGTTCTCTTTAGTGGTGGGGTAAACAAAAATACTCAATGAGCATAAGCCTCAATGTTCTCTACAAAAATACGCAGTATAACTAAAAGCTGCTATATTTAATCAACAATCGCTGTAAAGATTAACGACTTAATATACAGACGTTTTGAACCGTAGCAGCCGGTTCTGGCAAGTTGGAAAACGAGACGACCATTTTGAAAAGTTGGACGTGATTATTATGGGTACTGACAAGTCGGCATCACCAGATATCTTTGCCACGAATCACCAGGACCAGAGGAATATCTCAAATATCGTTCAGAAAACAGGGTGTCTTAGGCGGAGGGATAGAGTTGTGAATCCCACACGTTTCATGAGACTAAAACAAAAGTAGACAGGCAAAATTGAGACCTACCTGCTTCTGGCCGCGTTTTAAGGTGTTGGAGCCTTCGGACGTCTTCCGCCGAGCTGGCTACCCTTCAAGGGGTCCATATACCGTAACCTAGCATACAATTAGCAACCGTCTTTCAAAGCGACAGGGGTTAGACTTAGAGTCCAATCTTACGTGGCCTGGCCTTGACGCCCTTGTAGTTTGTATGTCTGACATGTGCGTTTGCTTACTCGTTTGGTCTGACTAGTTCAAGGACAAGTTACTTTCTTCACATAAAATGTATCGTCCGCGCGCAGTTATACTACACTGACTAGTTAAGACTCTTCTTCACAAATCTTCAAAATGTCCAATAACACATCTCTGGTGCTGTAGGGTAAATAAAGTTTACGTTAGGCCTGGTTTCTGAGGCGTCAAACGTATAGTTTAAAGCGTGGGTGCAGATAGAGATAATATATTTGCAGGAATACGGTAGAGAATTTATGGCAAACTCCGCGGGCTGATCTCCTGTCTGTGCGGGTGACACACTTCTGTCAACGCAAACCGGCTCAAACAAGTTCTGGACTTGATTTTAGACTCCGGAGGGACTCGATCAATAAACAAGCACAGGTTTAGGGAGATCAGCATTGGGACTGAGCGGTACATAAGCTGATACAGATTTCTTTACAGTCACAGTTAATCCTACACCAAAGAACTGGCGCGAAGACCCAAAGTGGTCCTTCTTAAACTTATGAGGGGCATGCCGGCACGGAATGAACAAGCACGGGTTTTGGGAGATCAGTTGAGAGTTGAGACTGAGCGGTACATAAGCTGATACAGATATTTTCTACAGTCTCGGCTCTCATCTCACTTAAGAACTGGTGCAAAGTGGTCTTGGGGTCGACCTTAAACCTATGAGGGACACGGTCTATGATAAACAAGCACAGGTTTTGGAGATCAGCATTGAGATTGAGCGGTCTTAAGTACTCAGGCTGATACAGATTTTTCACAGTCACGGTTAATCCTGCACTAAAGCCATGGAATCGCCCATCTTAAACTTATGAAGCACACGGAGTAAACAGGCACAGGTTTTAGGAAATCAGCACTGCTATTGAGAGCTAAACCTTAAGTATATAAGCTGATACAGATTTTTGCAGTCACGGTTAATCCTACACTTAAGAACTGACGCAAAGTGATCGCGGAGTCTACCATCTAAAACTTACGAGGGCCGGAATTAACAGACACAGGTTTTGGGAGATCAATATTGCTATTGAGCCTAGACCTTAAGTACTCAAGCTGATACAGATATTTTACAGTCACAGTTCATCCTACACTAAAATGGGGTTGAACTTCTTCCACTCATGAGAGACACAGAATAAACAAGCACTGAATTTGGGAGATCAGAATCGAGACTGAGCGGTACATAAGATGATACAGATTTTTTACAGTCACTTCTTTAATCTTACTAAAGAACTGGTGCAAAGTGGTCAGCCTGGTGTCGACCTTAAACATATGCCGGGAACACGGACTATGATAAACAAGCGCAGGTTTTGGAGATCAACATTGGGATTGAATCGGATCTTGCGTACATAGGCTGATAGAGCTTTTGTAGTCACGTTTCAACCCTACCCTACATCACTGCAGTTGACCTTCAACTTGTGAGGGCCACGGAACGAATAAGCACAGTTTATAACATACAGAAGCTGATGTAGATTGGACCGGCCCAAACTGGTTCTGGAGTCGATCTTAAGGTTATGAGGGTCGCGGACTGAATAAGCAAGGCTTGTGCTGTGTACAGTTACTAGAGCTAAGGCTAAGACAAACTTTACATTCTCCAAGCTCCTTGTAAAGTCTAAGACTTGCCGAGCGACTGTGTCACGGTCTTGTGTAGGGTAGAGGTCAAATGAGTACGTTGTAATCAAGGACAAATATTATGTACTAGTCTATAAAGTAGGGCGGTTGTAGAGGTGTGTTGTATGATTTGGGCTTTTGATATGTGACTTTTCCTCCAAATCATTTTACTCATTCCTACTTTTCAAAACAACCCGGGGATTCCTGAAGACTTCTATCGAATTTCACGCCCAACAGTAAACCATTCTTGGACCGTCTGTAGTCGCTTCAGCCTTTACACTTGGGTGAAAAAAAGAAGCAGAGCCGGATCAGCAAACAAGTGTGGTGTGGCGACTGTAATTCGTGAAATACTCGATCTATTGACATTTCTACAGACAACGGTTCAAAGGATGAACAAAACGAAGACTTATGGCATCCTTGAAGGACACTACAACTCCTGTATTATACACTGTTATATTGTGGAATTTAGAGTGAAAGTAAAACACGGCATGCAAAATCATACGATTAAAAAAAGACTATAACAGTACAAAATTATGTTTGATCCTATCAAAGAATTAAAGACACCGGTCCACAGAAGTAAGACTTATGCAATATCACTTAACTGGAGGATAGCTACCCCCTCCCCGTATCATTATGATATTGCGTATTATCATATCATATATTACGCTATCATATTGTATTGTAGAATTCAGAGTGAAGGTACAAAATGTAGAACACGGTATTATATAGATAGTATTATATCATATAGATAGTGCCTTCATGTAGTTTGAAATGGAGCATTGTAGAACTTAGCCATTGTATAGCATAGAACCTCCCTGTAGCTTTTAGTAGTTTGATATAAGTAGCCAGTAGTATTTTATTGTTTGCCTTACATTGTACCTGTTACAATCGCTGTGCAATAAACTTTGACTTGACTTGACTTGACGGTATGCAAAATCCTACGGTTAAAAAGACTGCCTGTAACATTTTACTGCAAAATACTGGATTCTAAGAATTATATGAAGGACAGAACCGATCCATCGTGCCCAATTCCCATGTTATGTGCATAAAACAGGTCATAAAAGGACTATAGATGCCAAATGTCACAAGGTCCAGAATATGATGCTGAATTTGCACTGACGTACAATCAAACGTGTTCAAGTTCTGCATAAGCCCATATGGCCATTGTGACCACTTTTTGCTGGCCCCTTAGACCATTTCCCCAGCGTTAATAACCCTGTCTGTAGTAGCAACCTGTCTACAGTGGCCATATTCCTCCAAGTCCATTGCGAGGTCGCTATAGCCAGGTTTGACTGCATTACAATTAGCTGGCACTGCCCCGTGCTGCAGTACGGTTTACTGCCGGTAGAAGGGGTTTCTGGCCCATGAGCCGTCCTTGGTGAAGATCCAGTAGTTGTCCGGGTGCCAGGGGTTGTAGTAGGGCGCGTTGTTCCACACGAAAGGGATGATCTGCACTGCGTTGTTGTTGCCGCTAGGAGGCGCAGCCGTCACAACTGTTGGAAGAGAGACACGACTCGTGCTTTAGGGGGATGTCACACTTGTGTGTATATCAAGTCCGAATGGGTCTCTGTATTGACATTTTTGGCTCAAGTAAAATTTGTGCACAAAGCAATATTTGCACAATACAAAAGAAAAAATGGCTACTACACACCTTTAGGATCTTCCTTCTCGACTGTTTCTGGAAGGGGACAAATATGAAATTAATATATTGAGCTACATACTAGTATTAGCATATACAAGTACAGAATCTGACATTGTTTTGAAGTCTTTAAAATAGCAACCTCTTGCTCCATCCAAAATATATTTTTATGTATACGATAATAACGTTTCAATGAAGGTAATCAAGGAAGAGAATGCACCCACCTTTCTCAAGCGTTTCATTGGCAGTTTCTTCTTTCTTTTCTTCTTTCTTTTCTTCTTTCTTTTCTTCTTTCGTTTCTTCTTTCTTTTCTGGAGTGAGGAAAGTTATGTAGTTGTTATGAGTATACATAAAGAGATTGAAATCTTGTAGGCGGTATACATACAGGTAGACGAGCAATTTGATACTTGTATCTACTTCAAAAGTACCATCACAAAAATCATTTTCAAAGAAAAATAGTTTGAAAAAGTACATAACTCGATAATAATGGTTTGGCTCATTCCTTAAGGAGTAAGTATACCTGGAGACTCTTCTGGTTCTACCTCCTCTGCAGAGGCCACGGATTCTTCCGTAGCAGGATCTTCCTCTGCAGGCGCTTCCGGTTCCTCCGGAGCAGGCACTTCTGATTCCTCCGGAGCAGGATCTTCCTCTGCAGGCGCTTCTGGTTCCTCCGGAGCAAGGGCTTCCGATTCCTCTGGAGAAGGATTTTCCGGAGCAGGCGCTTCCGGTTCCTCCGGAGAAGGATCTTCCGGTTCCTCCGGAGCAGGCGCTTCTGATTCCTCCGGAGCAGCCACTTCCGGTTCCTCCGGAACAGTCACTTCCGGTTCCTCCGGAGCAGCCACTTCCGGTTCCTCAGGAGCAGCCCGTTCCGGTTCCTCCAGAGCAGGCGCTTCCGGTTCTTCCGGAGCAGGCGCTTTCGGTTCCTCCGAAGGCTCATCTGGTGCTGGGGCTTCAGGCTCCTCCGGAGCAGCTAATTCCGGTTTGGTCTCTTCCGGTTCTTCCGGATCGGGCAGTTCCGGTGCGGCTGCCTCTGGCTTCTCCGGAGCAGTCACTTCTGGTTCGGGCTCTTCCGGTTCCTCCGGAGCAGGCAGTTCCAGTGCTGGTGGTTCTGGTTCCTTCAGAACTATTGCTTCCGATTCCTCCGGAGCAGGTAGTTCCGCTGCGGGTGGTTCTGGTGCCTCCGGAACAGGTAGTTCCGATTCCTCCGGAGCAATCTGTTCCAATACGGACGGTGCTGGTACTCCAGGAGCAGGTAGTTGCACTATAGACGGCGCGGGTCTCTCCAGAGTCGGTCTCGGAGTGTTTGCCGGTGAATACTGTACCCGCACATCCTTTGCAGGCTTCTCCGGAGCAACCGGTGCGTCAAACACAAATGGTCCGGGTTCAAGCAGACCGGCTGCAGGGTCTAACCCCACATACGGATCGTACGGATAGGGATCCACTAACCCCGGGAGCTTCTCGTCTCGTCCCGCGATCAGCGGCAGTTCCTCCCCGCGCGAGATGTGCAGAGGCGGGGACTCGATGTAGAACGGGTTCTGGACGTACTTCCCCTCCCCGTCTTTGATCCAGAAACTGGCGGTGTCCACGTCGGCCGACTCGCGCGGGACGAACATCGCGTCCACGTCCACGGACTCACCCTGCCTCTTACGGATCGGGCCTGGAGGGGAACATATTGGAAGAGACTACAGTTGTGACAGGGCAACCAGAGATGGCAGACCTCACCCCCCCCCCCCCCCCACACACACACCCATACTTATTTGCGACCCACACAGACAGAATATAACTGAAGATGTGGAAACGCCAGTATTGTGTAGATTTGGGAATTTTAGAAACACACACCGTTTACGCAAGAAAACATTTACTCACTGACAGGCAACAGAATAATCTTATATCATAGTATTGGAAACGGTCAGACGTTTCCAGTAGCATCCACTACCTTTCGTTAGTGACTGTCACTGATGAAAGGTAGTGGATCAAGTTCTATCTAAAACATCTGACCGTCTCCAAAATCTTATCCAGTTGCTCGAGTAACTGTTATCTTATGTATCTTATCACCTTGATGTCTAACCTTCATCGACACGCACACACAGTGTGAATCGCTGGTTAACACATTATATGACGTCACATCTTAGGATGTCAAGAGACAGAAGATCATGATCACGACCTGATATGTTAAGGAAGAAGAAAGGAGTTACAAGTAAGAGAAGAAGGGGGTTCCTTACCGGCAAACGCCACTCCAAACAGACACAGAGCCAACACTAGCATGTAGGTCGCCATGGCAACGGGAAACTCTTCGACCTGAGGAAAAAAAGCGATATTTCAACGTTCAATTTTGGGAGACAAACATGTGTGGCTGTGTTCTGTATTTTCGTGACACATACGATACTTCTGTTTTTTTCTGCCAGATTCTGCCTTAGGCAAAATAAGCTGACAGAATGAGGCTGGTGCGTCGTCACTTGTTGGTAAATCCTGTCACTATTTAGGTCAATTCTCAAATGTGTTTATATTTCTCACAAACAGAAGAACGTGCGAAAAACGTCACGTCCCTTCAAGGTCACCACTGTTCAAAGGAACCAGGCCATGTTACTGGGCTCTACCGGACGCCTTTGATTGCTTATGAAAATAGTAGAATTCTGCCAAGTAGGTTAAATAATTTACCAGAAGAGCTAGCCGGCCTAACGATGGGTATACCGGTAACAAACCCGTGAGGGCTGAGACACCCTTGTCAGGCTTGTGCGCGTATCAAGTCCGTATTAGTTCCATATTGACATTTTTGGCTTAGGTAAAGTTTGCGGCCAAAGAAGTCCTTAAGTTTTTACTATGACCCACCACCGTGCAGCCTGGTTATCTAACCGAAGAACCTCTTCTTCGTCCGCAAACTTTACCTTAAAGCCAAAAACGTCAACACGGAACTCATTAGAACTTGGTATACGCCAAGTCCGGATAAGTGTGACAGTCTGCTACGTTCCAACACTACGCCTACACCGTACGCGGACGTCGTAGGACACTGGCGTCGTGGGGGGCGTCGAAACATATTGCTGTATCCTAAGCTGTGCAACACTATAGCTGGCGTACTCCTCCAACAAATCATCAATTTGATTTCTATTTGGTCTGATTCTACCATTTTGGTAATCAGCACGACGTTGTCAAGCTTCTATAGCTGTTCATTTCAACATATAACTTATGTCTCGGGATAGTCTACTGTTCAATGGAAATGTCAACGAATATGCAGAAGGCAGAAAGGTTTCTCTACATATACAAGACAAGAAGTTGGATATTCATTGTAACCCCATGTATCATATCATATCAACAGTTTAATGATAATGAAATGTACAGTTAACCCTATATTAGTGGGACCTCCTGGCCTCTATATCGGGACCAACTGACCACTTTTTGCCGTCCCTTATATAATTTCCGCCATTGATCATAGAAACCTGTCCATCTATTCTGACCATATTCTTCAAATCCCTTTAGCAATCACCGTAGACAGGTCTAAAACATGTGTTCAGATACAAGGAAAGTTTCCTTACCTGAGACTGTGAGAGAGCGGTAGACCAGACTGCTGTACGGTACAGATGGACACCACACTGCGCCGCAGACTGCTGACGCGGCTTTTAACGCCACACCACACCCTGCTCTCATTGAAGGGACGGTCTGACTGTAAGGATGTCTTTAGCGCATGTGACCTAGTGAACACGTTTTTGCAACCTACCACGCATAAGGAAAATTGTGAGGAAGTATTTCCCGTATTAGAATATTGCATATTAGTTGTCGAATGTATGAGGTTATTACAATAAATTACAGTGAACGTTTTTGCAACCTACCACGGTCTATAGCATAAGGGAAATTATGAGGAATAAAGGTCTCCTGTTTTTTTATTAGAATCTTGCATGTCAGTTGTCGATTTTATAAGGTTCTTATAAATTCTAGTGAACAAGATTTTGCAACCTACCACGGTCTATAGCCAATAAGGTACATACTGAAATTTTTATTTTTTATTATTAAGCAAGCATAAATAAACAAATACAAACAATAGGAATAAGTATTGAAGTCTTGTGATTTAGTTGTTACATGCATGACCTCTTGCCACAAATTCTGCCAGCTCCAAACAGTTGATGCATGAATATCAAAAACTTTGTCATTTTGTGAATATAGTGTTCACATATAGAAGATAAAACAGACAGCGTTCTACTAAGCCACTCTGCAATTGCAGTTGTTGTATCGTTACCTACTAATATGAGAGGTTCAAATAAACACGTTTGACTCGGTGACGTACAGGATGCAGAGTGTCTACCCCTAGCAAAACTCTACCTTGTACCTACAAACTCATAGTAGATACACTTCTTCCACGGCATAAAATTTCTCTATCACCCTAACATCTGTTTGGCGGACATGTATACAACATGACCACGAAAAGACAACAACAGTTCTGGTTTAAATAGGTTAAGGTATCACCTCAAATTCATCTAGCCTCCTTGACAGAGGAACATGTATCAGAAACAAGGAAGTCAAAGATCTGTTGTTCATGATGAGAGCTGCCGTCTAACCTTTATTTAGCAGATTTATAGCGTTGCCAGATGCTACTGGTTAAGAATAGTGCCAAGAGACAATGTGTGTAAACTTACTTAACAGCTTGCCCTTTTTCACTCTGGATGTAAGATTCACTCAACACGTCAAATGCAATCTTTACATTTACAACCTTGACCTACAGAAACCAGAACTGTTGTTTTCTTTTAACTGTCAAGTTGTATACATAATCCATCAAGCAGATGCTAGGATGAAAGATGTTAGGGTGAAAGATGTTAAAATGGACTGAATTTCTGACTGCCTGGCTTCTCTGACAGACCCTAGACGCCAGAAAATGTTACGACCCCCCCCCCCCCTCCCCCAACATCAGCTTAGTGTGTACATACCTAAGGGGAAGGCTGTTGATAGATATTCATCTATTGAGATTTACCAAATTTGTGGGAGGATTGACAAAAGGTGACCATCTCTATGCCCATCCTGAGACAAAATTGTAAGGACTCTTTTCGATAAGTGTGGTGGGTTGTTTCAGTTTAACAGGTTTTGAGGTCTGGCTCTCCTCAAATACAGGACCTCCTGCTTTATGTCCCATCCAAGAGGACGTCCCCAGCAGAAGCCAGGTACATGTGTACTCATTTTCATCAGTGTCCAGTGAGGAGACAGATTTTGAGTGCCTTTCCCAATGGCACAACACTGGGATCTGCCAAGACATTGAACCCAGAACTCCTTAGTCAACACCCCTAATAACAAGACAACCTTGCCACTTATATTCAGGTGCCTCTGACGACTACCAGACTATTCTACTGTTTGTCCCACTTCAAGTCAGTTTCAGAGGCAGGGGTGACATTTGACCTACATACAGGGGTTACTGCAGTGCAGCTACTGTGATTGTTTTTATTGGATGTCACACCAACGTACTTATCTGCCATGTCAAGGCAGTTTGTTACAACAATCTTGACTTAAACAGAAAACAGCCTATTGAGCTAGCCTCCACAAGGCTTTGCTATGTGGGTACAGATCGCAGAATTTAGCAAAAGGGGGAATATAATTGACCAATAGAGTCTTTTCTCCTTCAGATGACCCTATTGTAGTCAAACTTTCACCGCAAATTTTCTCCCTATAGCCAGTATAGGTAGTCTGGTAGAGACTACTATTGAGCAGTTACACACCCCAGATGTAAAGATGTTTATGTACAACTTTTCCCCACCCAGTATCAAAGAAGGGGGTGTCTGGCCTATTCTGGCTCTTTGCTCCTTGACTTTTAAATGTTTGGCTCTTACATCAAACTACTCAGCAGGGCAGCGACCACAGGCGTGAAACAGAGCTAGAACAGGACAGAGTCCAGGCGAGACACCCCCGTTCTTTGATACTGGTTGAGTTGACATTTCACTCTGGGGATTCTGACTGCTCAACAGGCTATTGCTTTAAAGGACTTTAATTTCTCTCGACTCCAAAATTACTTCTCTGAAACAGGGTACCATCGACAAGGTGAATTTTTCTCTCATTCCCTTTCCATAGATTAGCAAACTTTGGTGCAGGTTAAGCCTATAAAAATGCAACGTTCATTATTCAAAAATGATACTAAAAGACATTAAAAATGGTGATAGAAAACAGAAATAGACTGATTATATTGCATACATACATACATACATACATACATACATACATACATACATACATACATACATACATACAAGAAAATATCACAATACCACCACCAGCGCCAATTATACATCTTTTATTGGCATGGAAAATGTTTGGATAACATTTGAAAATGATGAATTCATAACTCTACATGGGCATATATGAGACTAAACATTTTTCATTCCTTACTTTCTGCTGTCATTACTTAATATCTCTAACAACATAATAAAAACAAAAGTGATTGAACCCGATTTGCTAACAACTGAGTACCTTTGCATATCGAGAGGCAAGAATCTGTCTTTTTGAGGGGAAAGGCAGGGAATGAATTATAACTTACAGACATCTTTTGCCCCTGGACTTTAATTCACTATATATGGGCTTCACTTGGCCCAGTACCATACTCATCCCCTTCTTCCAAGTGTTGTGAAGGGCAATTACATAATCATTAAATTATATTTGAAACCCAACTCATGTTAAATAAAGAAGATTATTTGAATAGGGCTTGGAAATTTTGATCAAGAGTTTCAGAATAACAGTTCATGTTTTTGATACACATTTGTTACTTTACAATCCTCTAAACTATTATACCAGACTTTGTGCATGTACTTTCTGTACTTCTTAGTCTGGGTGCCATCCGATTACTACCTGGGCTTCTACAGTCACTATCCTGAAAAAATCTGGGTGGCGAGTGTAGGAGCCTCAGTAGTAACCGGATGGCACCCAGACTATGTACTTCCATCCCCTGCATCAGTCTGTTGGGCCATACTGGTCCCTGAGAATTGGGCACTAAGGCTGCTTCTGTAGCAATACAACAATGTCTGTAAATGCTGTGGGCGAAGAAAAACATATCCGTTTCAGGATGACATAAAAGATTCTAGCCTGTTTGAGAAATGACCTGGTTTATGTCTTACTTTTCTTTCTTCACTGGCAAAACCCCTTGAATTTCCTTCATAGTTGTGTTCTATTCTTCTTCTTGTCAAGATTTAAATCATTTACTGTCTTTATTTTACGATTCTCCAAAATTGACCCCCTGAATTTCTTTCTCCAAAATCATTTTATGTAGATTATAACATTGGACACTCCAATTAGTACTCCCCCAGTAGTATTTCTAGACCCCCCGTTAATTCTAAACCCCCTCTATTTATTCCCCCCTCCCCAGAACCATCCCTTGACCATATTTGCTATCCCCCCGCCCTTTTTCTGCTCGGCCAGGCGGTCTTGTAACGACGGGAACTCGACGTGATTCAGCGCCAGGTCGAAGAAGAGCGGCTTGCACGGGATTGGTTGGAAGTTTGGCGGGAAGGTGACCATGTTGGCTCCGGTATCGTTCAGCACTAAGTCCTGTTCGTCGGGCGAAGTCGGCGAATCTAAGATACACGAGGCGTGAGCAGACGACTTGTTGGCGTGCACTTCCGCGACCATTCCGTCCAACTCGGCTATTCTCTCCGCAGAATCCGGCAGACTCGCGTACAAACCGAGCGCAGTCTTCCCCTGGACCAACGCTTGATCGTACAGCGCTACGGCTTCCTTCCACTTCTGCCCAACAGCGTACGACTTGGCGATGTAGAAACTGCGGCAGGCCTTGCAGGCGTCGCTCTGCGCCTCGAGGTTCTGCGCCATGGTGGCGTCGTCGTGGATACCGGGGAGCTGTCGGAGCTCCTCCACGTTCTGCAGGATGATGTCGTAGAGACGGACCAGGTCCTGAGGTTTCGCCGCCCGCCGCCCATCAATGGCCGCACCTGGAATAACAATATATAGACGGTTTAGACACTGTAGACACTGTTTCAGACCATTTATATACAAAAGTTTTTATCAACTTAATAGTATATTGTTATTGACTGTTATTCTGTCCATGTCTAATTCCTTTGTAATGTCTTGTCTTTGTCAGCAGGGCTAGCTCCTTGCAATAGCAACAGGTTAGTTGGGCAGTCCTGGCTGTGTCCAATGAATAAATAAATATGGACTGCTTAGATCTAGCCTACCAGTTCAGGTGGTCCACTCCACTTATAATTTCTGACTTTCAACTTGATATAATGTTTTTTTTCAGTATCTATATCATCAATTATCAAATATTTCTGGGTTAAGAGCAACACAAGGTGTCTAGCATGTGAAGTTATACTCACTACTTTTGTTAAAAAAACAAGTCATTACCAAACTCATTGACCACAAAGCTTATGTGCTTGCCAAGTGGAGGTTATATTGGATAGTGCTACTAACATATTGGATGGTGTTACTAACTTACCCTGACTTAGAGAAGCCTTGACTGTTTCTGTCATCAGCAAGTTCACTGGATCGTGATCATGTTACTAACTTACCAACGTACCAACTTATCAACCCATTAACCTGAAGCTTACCCGGACTTAGAGAAGCCTTGACCGTTTCTGCCATGAGCAGGTTGCGTTCGATCGTGATCGTGTTACGGATGTACGTCAGGTAAGTCAGCAGGTAACCGAGCTGAGACGTCTTCCCCTCGGCCTGCGCAGCGCGGGCTGACGGGTCCTCACGAATCTCTGCACGCAGAACCTGTGGGAAAGGTAGGTAGGTAAGTCCAATAGCCTTTTGAAGCTGTAGGCACAGTGACTTGTTATTGACTGTGTCTAGAGCATGCTATTTTTACACCTGGGAGGAATGAGGAATGTCCTGTTAAGTGCCTTTGCCAAGGACACAACGTCCAACCAGTGAACTTTCCATCTCATGTCTGCTAGCCTAGCCAGTTGGCCATCACACAACACATTTTGGCCATTCGATGACACATTCACTGAAGTTGTGACATAAAGGTCTGTCATATTTTACAAATCACATAGTCTCTATCTTACTCCAATTGTACGCTGTATTTCACTGCATATGAGGAAACATTGTTAAAGATACATGTTTGAACAGACATTGATGGTATCAATTCTTAGACATGTTATAATATAAATTCTTTGTCATTTTCTAAAAGTACATTACAAGGTCATGGTTATCTATGAATGAAATTAACTCCTGCCCACCTGCATGGCATCCTTGCAGTCCATCAGCAGCTTCTCGTACACCTCTAGTTTACTGTTGGTGTCGGGCGCCGCCTGGAGGTCAGTGGAACTCTCCTGGTAGCTCAGCAGGAACAGGCGCACCTGTAACATGCAAACACCTGTTAGAGACCATACATAAACACCTGTGAGAGACCAGACTGTTGGTGTCGGGAGATGCCTGGAGGTCGGTGGAACTCTCCTGGTAACTCAACAGGTGCAGCTACAGACAGAAACACTGGTGTGAGGCCATACATAAACACCTGGGTGAGACCACACATAAACACCTGTGAGAGACCAGACTGTTGGCAGGTGCATGTCTGTGGAACTTTCTGGTTCAGACACACAAAAACCCTATCAGAGACCAGACACACAAAGTGTACAAAGATTTGTCTTTTATCTATGAAATTAGTTGAGCTCACTGTCAAATTGCATGGTCGCATACAGTCGTGAGGTCCCCACCCTAGTGGAATGGGGCTATAAGTTGTCTTGGAACCAGAAAAATAGATAGGTCACATTTCCTAACCGGGGGCTGGCCGGGCTGTTTGTGGAAATGAAAAACCTAAGTGTATGTCAATAAATTTGCACAAGCTATGCTCTTAAATAATTTTGGGTTTGTTTTGTGTTTTTGTTGTCTTTCATATCATGCTTTTCGTTCCCGAAGCCTGGGCCCCGGTGGAAATGTGACCCATAAGGTAAGGCATTAACATTAATGTTGTATATGTTTTACCTGTTCCTGTTTGACGGAGACGGTCCTTCCCTGCCAGCTGACCTCGCTGATCGTCGCCGCCTGCTTCTCCCTCGTCTGGGCAACCAGCTCGTCAAGCTTATCTCCCAGCATGCCCTGCAGTAAGAACACAGGATCATGGGATAGGTTGTGTGAAAGTGGAAAAAGGTATCTCAATTGGAAATGAAAGTAGAGAAAACAGTTATAGTGTAGGAAGTAAAGTTTACAACAGAAAGTGAGATATGTCACATTTTGGGGTAAAATAACAATAGATCAATGAAAAAAAGTGTGACAGGAAACTGAATTCGAAGCATGATACTACTAGTAGTAATCAAACAGGCAAGGCTTAGCTTACATGTGCTGACATACAGCCAAAGCAAGGAGCTGGGCTTAGACTGGCAAACATACATTGTAGGATGTAGATTTTGTACCCTTTATCATGAGTGTGTCTCCAAGGAAATTAGACTGAAGTTAGAGAAAAACTGCAAGACAAGCAAGGCTGTTACCACCAGACATTATAACAAACATCCCCAACAACCCTCTGTAGATGTAGAACATCACCCACCTGTGCTCCAGACTTCACCCTCATCTGTAGCAGATCCTCCATGGCGGACTGGTCGCCGATATTGTACGCGCAGTATCGTATACTCGGCTTGATGTCCTCCACCCTCAGGTCGTACACCATCCGAGCGTCTTCCGGCAGGGCGCTGCTCAACTTCTCGTAGATCGTCTTGGCCTCGTTGAAGTGGTTGAGCGCCGCTTCCCAGAGCTGGACCTCGAACTCGAGTGACCCCTGCATCCACGCGCTGTAGGCCTGGGCCTCCAGCTTGGTTCTCGCATCAACCTGGATAAATAGAAGTTAATGGAAAGAAAGTCATGAACTACTGCCATTAACTTCTGTCATAAAGTAGTGTTATTAACTGGCATCAGTAAGTTAAATACAGTCCTTGACTTCAAGTAATAGACTTCAGGAATAGTGCTACATCATCATGTATTAACTACCGGTAGTATCAGCGAACAGTGTTAAAAACTAGCATCTTTAACCAAAATCATTAACTAGTATCATTAGACGTATTGAACTGTTGTCGAAAATCTGTGTGGCATAGATACATAAATGCCTCAGTATCACCTATCAAATACAGCTACAGTGAACTGCGCGTACAGTAGTCTTCTTTACCTTCTTAACAAAGAAATGTGACATAGGCAATTGAAAGATTTTCCTTCTGAACAGCTACTCTAAATTCCTGAAGAAACAATGTGACTATTTCCCCACCTTGTCTGAGTCACACAGCTTGGCCAGAGTTGCGGCGTGTCCAGCAGCTTTCTTCATACGACTGACCATGTGGAACTGCTTCCTGTGTTCTGTGTTGGCTTCTTGCTTCAGCTGGGAAAATAGCACAAAGAAAGATTGGTTTAAATGTACTGTAAGACAAAGTGTTACTGTAGATAAAGCTTATATAATAAAAGGACGGTTGTTTGGAGAACAAAGGTTATGATTAAAGACTCTGTCTGTAGGATGCACTTTCTGACAGTAATATAGATATACCTAGAATTTAGCAGGAACTTCCTTTATTTGTTCATGATCACTTATACATTTGCTATTCATTCACGCCCACAACTGCAATGTGTAACTGCTGCCTTCAATTTTTCACATGTATATAGCATAACCTCTGGGTATTCATTAATTTGCTGACTCAACAGAAATTATTTATTCATTCCTCCCTAAGTAGTCTATCTCTATCACACAGATGCACCACATAACTCTATTTCTTCATACTTATCCAGTCAATAATTGAATAAATCATCTGTGCCAGTCGACTATGAATTTTGACAAGTCAAAGTTCCATTCTGCTTGGATGCAAACAGAGGAGCTAGAATAGGATAGATTCCAGGCTACTCCCAACCCAGCGCCAACCTTGGTCGGGGAGTGGTCGGAGCTAAGTCGTGGGAAGGTTCTGAATGTGTAACAATGGCTTTACTCAATGTCTTACCTTTATTGATTTTCGCCTTTAACCAGCTAAGAGTTGCAGACAACGATTTTTTGACACATCAGATTTTATTTGTTCCACTAGCACTGAATGTCGTCCATTTTTGTCTCCACCTGACTGAATGTAACATGTCTTGTCCTGTATATGCATATTGTTTGAACCTTTGTTTATTCATGAGAAGCCCAAATCGGCATGCAGGCTGCCTTTCATTGAGGTCATGAGGGAAGAGGTAAGGGTCAGATACAATATGACAGAGATAAAGTCATTTACTGGGCCCTCTTAGATTTTATTGAAATCAACTTTTATAAGTTGAAGGGGCGACCCAGCAGCCTTGAGATGAAATAAATAAATACTGACCTGCATAGCATAGCTCCAGGCCCTCTCAGCCTCCATGAGCGGCATGAGCAGGAACCGCTGCTCCGACAGGAGCTCCTCCGTGATCGGCTTCCTCTGGAACTTGTGCCGATTTCCGCACGTGAAGTGGAGCCCCTTTCTCAGCCTCCGCAGACGCCGGGCGCAGTATCCCCTGGAGTTGGATAGAAAAATTATATTGCTACTGAGTGAACAGACTGGAAGGAATCAGTGTACAATTATTTAAAGACAATTCAATCTTTGAACTGGATATCAACTTGATACCTTGATACTTCCAGACAGTACAAGTGACATCCATCACTCTTCTTTAATGACTTAATCATCACTAGAATTCAACTGTGACCCAAATGAAACCTTGGCTCAAAGAGGTCTTAATCAAATCCACACATGACTTTTATTTTTTAACAAACAGCTGTCTTCGTTAATATTACCTTGAGGATACCTTGAGGATCCCTTGTGTTTAATAAAAAAAACTAGAAGGATGATGGCATAAAATAACCCATGATAAGTTGATTGATAAAATCTCGCCTGTGGTTGTCCACTGTCCATTTTTCGTCTTCAGGTTAAACATTTTACCAATATGATGACCACGTAGACAACTTGCACCATTGAAACGATTATTTGCACATGCTGAAACAAGTCTAAGGCAGCCTTCTTGGTTTACAATAGCATTCCTTACAGTGTCTATGCTACAAATACTATATAAAGGAATTAGATCTTTGAAGTGAAGTCTCTGTAGACGCTGGAAAAGTAAAATTCCAGTTCCATTGGGACCATATGGAAGACGCCCCCCTCCCCACCCCGCAGATTCTTACCTGTATCGTTGGTAGTCGCCATGCCTCAGTCCGTGGGTCTGCTGAGCATCCTTTATCGTCTGCAGGATCTCCAGGGTCAGAACTAACTTGTCCTGGGGCGAAACGTCCGAATTTTGGTCCCCCGAAGTTTGGTTTCTCTCCGCCGCCATGCTGACACAGTGGTGTGCAGACGAAGCTGCTGACGACAGAGGCTAACCGCAAGCTCCGCGGAGATGACCGCGCAGCAGCGACGTTTAGCGGAATTTATAGATGTAACATGTAACAATGTACTGGTACTTCCCAAGTCATATGGGGTGTTTTACACTTGACGAAATCATTACAGAGTCGAAGACTTAAACGTCTTTAGAAACACTTCAAAAAAATACACTATTGAAATGACATTGTTGCTTAGAATAGAACAAAAGGCGAAATGAACAGGTGTCGGATCAATCAATCTGTTTTTATCTCAAGCATAGTAGTTCAAATTTCCTTTGTCAAACATATCAAATACGATGAACTTTTGTAAATTCACTTTAGCTTCTGTTTCTGGGAGTGAAGTAGTCAACAATGAAGAGCGGTCTAAACTGGAACAGTCCTACCTGACCGAAAATTCTACTCTACTCTACTCTACTCTAGTCGCAAACCTTGCACTGCTGTTAGATGTATTGCAGAAAAATCTCGATAGAGGTCGCTACTATATTTTACTAATAGTGCGCATGCGCTTCAAGGAAATTTTTCCAGCGGGAAGGAAACTCTAGATTGGAAAACAGGTGTTTTTGCTGAATATTTGTTTTGAAGAAGTTCTGATCTGCGATCTTTTATAACCGAACAGAAGCAGACATAGGAAGCTTTCTGCAGCCCGAAATATGCTGTGATTGTCGGACGCACTGTGCAGTTAAAGGTCGGTGGAAGGTGGCGATATCGCTGATTGTGAGGGGGAGGGGGGCGTTCTTTTTCCAGGTTGTTGTTTCGTGACCGTCGAGTTAAAATCCTGTTTGGTGCATGCGCGTGCATGTACAGAAGTATATTCTGTGTTTGCGAATATTCCACCCAGTTGGTAAAAAGATTGACGTCGTCAGCCAAATGATAGATCGTGCGTAAAATCGTTGTCATGGCAATCTAAATTGACAACAATGTCATGTCAGTTTCAATAATGATGGACTTATTTCTTAAATTTGCTAGAGTAGACGAAAATAAATAGAGCCTCCTTGAAAAAAAAAAACGACCCCTAGGAAGGACCCCTAGTCTTATCGATAAGTGTGGTGGGGTCTTAAACGTGCCCGATGAGTGGCTCTCCTCAATCCCCTCAGGCTTTACGTCCCATCCGTAGCTAGTACTAACCCTTTCCAGTTGCGTGCAAGATGTTATATGATATATATCATAACTATGTTTAATCTGTGTATCGTTTTGTGACAATGTTTTCTTCCAAACTATATCCTTTCTGGCATCGGTTTCTTGACTGTATCGTGTATCCTGTTGCGTTGTTTTGGGAGGATAGTACTTGTAACTCTTTCCAGTAGCGTACTCTACAAGTTTATTACTATTGTTTATCCTGTGCAATATTTGTGATGATGATTTTTTATAACTTCTAGCAGCCAGTGCTAGACTGTACCACATACACCATTGAGGTGGTGAGTTTTTTAACATGCTCAATGACTGGCTCTCCTCAAACACCGGACCTCATCCGAAGATAGTAACCCTTTCCAGTAGCGTGCAAGTATATTATGTCTGTTACATGTATGTTTAACCTGTGTATCATTTGTTACATCCTTTCTAGCAGCCGTTTGTAGACTGTACCACGTACACCGTTGAGGGAACGCCATGTCGCTGTTTAAGACGAGGGACTGGTGGTCGGCGCGATGCCAGGAGGAGACGTTCGACCAGGGCTGTCTGTGTGTCGCCAACATCGACAACAGTCCCAATGCACACGGTACGGCTTTGCAACATAGACTTCATGTTTAAAGGACTTGGATACATACAATACAGGACAAAATCATAATGGACTTTTTAAAACACCTATGATGTGACCTATCCTATATCCAATGCATTGTTGAAGACCAGAAATTCACAATCATTGACACAGTATTTTAAAATTTATCTGTTATTGTCTACAAATTGCTTTGTTGAAGTCTAAAATCCATACAATACTTAATAAATTTGAACCATATTAACCTTTTCAATTAACTTTCCACATTTTGTTTTTTATAAAGTCTGTTCATTCCCTTACAGTGTTTGATAAGTAATTAAGTCTTGCTTACAAAGTGTTGTTTTTTCATACCAACAGTAGAAAACTTTCTTTCATGCTAATCTTTGAATTGTTGTCTCTCTCCAGACAAGGTTTTGATCGGCAGTTTTGCGGGCGTGCTGCGGGCGTACCTGCCCCGCCCCGGGAAGGGGGAGGGGTTCAAGCCGGAGGACCTCCTGTTGGAGGTTCAGCTCAACAGCCCCATCCTGCAGCTGGAGGCCGGCAGATTTGTCTCGTAAGGAGCCGTCCATTTTAATGATCCAGGGGAAAGGGTTTTTAAAAAAAGTAGAGGGCCTGAACTTATGTCATTTCTTCCCAAGCGTAAGAGCTATGTACCACTCAAATATAGTGACCATATCTTACCCAGAATACGACATATCGAACTCGAAAGTTCTGCTTCAGTACCAAGGAAAGCAGCCATTTCCAGTTTTTCATAGAGGTGAAAAGAGCAAATCAAACAACTGGATAGTCTCTAAAAGAGTCAGAGGTTTCAGACAGCATCCACTGTCATCCGTGATGTGTGATGTACCAGGATGTTGAACCTTTGAAGTATTGAGGGGGAGAAGTGAGTAATAAATATTTTTGTACTTTTATATTCTAGAGGCACAGAGGCCCTCCACTTGGCAGTGCTGCATCCCAGGAAAGTGGCTGTGTACGGGATATCACGTAAGTTTGGAATGTTTCCATATAATTCTGGTCTGAAACGTTCAAAAAGTAACACAGTGCTTTGATCCTTTTATGGATTTGTTAAGTGAGTCTAGAAACATAGATGCAACAAGGAGTAATACAGCATGTATTTGTATACCATTCAGACCTTGAGGAAGGCAGCTGAGGAGTTAATGAAACAATGGCAAGGTAAATTTCCTTAATTTTTACTAAAGAAGAACCTGTTTTTTTCCCGTACAGTTGTGTCGGGTGCAGTTGAACATGGCAGTCACTACCAGCTGAACATGATGTACGAACACAACCTGCAGCGGACGGCCTGCAACATGGCGTACGGACCATTCGGAGGGGTTAAAGGTTAGTATGAAAATCTAAAGGCTTTAGAGAAACTGTCGTGGTACAAGTTACTACAACAAATGTCCTTAAAGTGCTGATAAAGGCAATATTTCTGTTGGGGTCTGGCAGAGTTTGGAATAGTGGCAGAGTTTGAAATAGGCAACCTCCATTAATAGCAGTGAAAGGCTCTCTGAAAAATGGTTTATTGAAATTTGTTTACATATAACAGCATGGAGATTAAAACTGTGGTCATCTCTTGCAGATATCTTTCCTGGGAACAAAGGTGTATAATATGTAATGTAATGAGTTTCTTATGGCCAACCAACCAACTTGTCAGAAGCAACCACCTGTCCTCAGCAACCAATTAGCCTGAAGTCCTTTGAATGGTTGCCTAGGCCAGGTTTGACTGTACTATTTTCTCTCTGGACGTACATGTATGTACTTGTACTCCTGTATGATAATAAGGGAAGCATATTTGCATTTACTGAAAGCAAATGTTGGCTTTGAAGTTTATAGAAATGTCTTTGAATTCATCCATAGGAAAGGATTTCCTCTGTATCCAGTCTATGGACGGAACGCTGTCTATTTTCGAGCAGGAGAGTTTCGCGTTTAGTCGCTTCCTGCCGGGGTTCCTCCTCCCAGGGCCGCTGAAGTACATCACAAGAACGGACTCCTTCATAACGGTGTCCGCGCTGCGACAAGTGGAGAGTTATAAGTAAGACAAACTGATTATCTTATACGTTTATGAAGGTTAGACGTCCAGGAACGAGTGATAATAATTTGATTAAATCCAAATCAAGCATTTGTCCAGTGGTTTAGATTTAATAAGAATATTACTAGTAGAAGTAATATGTGTTTAACACCTAAAATGTATACGTGAATGCAATTTGGTCTTTTCTCAACAAACCAACACTATTTAGCAGATACATGTATGAATGTAGAATTATTAAGGACATACATGTACCAAGGAGCTCCTTGCATGTACGTAGTATGAAAGGTATTTTATTGTGCCAGTATTTCTTTATTTCTGATAGTGATGTTTATGTTTGTTGTATTTCCCCAGGTACCAAGTCCTCGCTGTTGCCACAGACTCCAACTCCAAGGAGGAGTCACAGAAAATCAGTTCTGGGAAAAGAGTCACTGTAAGTTAGACATTCTACTGTAACTGATTTCCTTTCTCCAGCAGTCTTTCCATGAAGTTATATACACGTGTATGCTTCAACTTATAGTATATGAAAAAGCTGCCATTTGCTTTTTGTTCAATCTTTTCACATGGGAGCAAAATATCATAGAAGGCACAATGATGATAGCTTCATACAATAAGCAAACTAGCCTGGGTGCCATCCTCTGTAGTAACCGCTGGCTCCATGCAGCAAGCGATAAGATTGACAGAACCAGTGGTTACTATGAAGGATGGCACCCAGGCTAATAGAAAATAGCATTTTTTGTCATCTGTTAGTAATCTCTTCTTTTCCTGTCATTTCAGATTGACTGGTCCCTGAACATCGGTGAACAAGCTGTGGACGTCACGTTTGTCAGCTTCCCACAGGCTCCACCATCAATACTGGTACTGGGTAAGGAAAACTGTAACTTTTATCATTACATGCAATAAAAAGATTCTGGCAAATGACAGATGATTATCAGATGGGAAAAACTTTAGTTCAGAGTAC
This sequence comes from Branchiostoma lanceolatum, assembly GCF_035083965.1. Lineage (NCBI taxonomy): Eukaryota > Metazoa > Chordata > Leptocardii > Amphioxiformes > Branchiostomatidae > Branchiostoma > Branchiostoma lanceolatum. The sequence goes on from NC_089736.1 coordinate 3,317,254, forward strand.
ACATTGCTACCCACAAGTCCATATTGCACACTGTAATACTGTAAGTGTATGATATGTACAATTTAAATGTTCTTGTAAAAATATCAATATAGCTCTTATACATTGCAGTTAATCCTCTTCTTGCTGCTGAGCATCACAGCTAACACAAAGGCTACCATCACAGGGAGAAGATTGAAGTGATAGCTTGTGTTGTTTTGATTATCAATTGAATGTTTTTATTTCCCTACAGGAGAGCACAGTTTGTTCTGTGTTAAGGAGACGGGTCAGCTGAGATTCATGAAGAAGCTGGAGTACAACCCCTGCGCATTCCTACCTTTCGCTGCTAGTAAGTAACGTGCTGGAATAGTGGTGCGGATCGGTCCGGCCGGACCGGTTCCGGACTTGTAAAAAGTTTAGGTTCAAGTCCAAAAAAACCTAAACGTCTGGAAACAAGTCCGATCTTGAAAAAAAATTCTCTCACTCATACATTCCTTTTTGTTTTAAACCATCTTAAACCTTCCTTAAATCGTGAAATTTGCACTAGAAAAATATTAAAACATTGCTGTTTTTGTGTTTATAACTGAACTTTTGTGTTAATTACTGACTGTATATAATTCCGTATATACAGTTTTCAAATTACATGTAAAATATCTGCCAATATGCAATTTTATATGTAACATGAAAAAATATTCCAAAATTATTGTTCAGGTCTGGACTTTCAAGTCCGGACCTGAACCTAAACCTCTGGACTCGAGTCCGAACCTAAACCTAAACTCGGGTTTATATCCACACCACTACGCTGGCACAAAAAAGAGCAGCCTGTAATTTTGTTTATAAGATTCATCTGTGATTAAGGTGAAGCAGTCAGTCGCAGTCACCTGAGGTGATGCATGAAGCTTCTTAGAGCATGGTCACATCCGTTGCCGGTCTTGTATGATTTGGATGTTGTAGAATTTTCAAGCAGGCTGTAACAGAACCAACAGGGATAGCCTTTTCCATAACAGAATGAAAAGATGAATTTTGTATGACACTTGCACGACTATCAAGAATGCCCTCAGTTTGTAATTGTATGACAATCGTACAACGAATGGGATCAGGCCCTTAAGTACAATCATGTAGCTAGTAGTGCAATACAAATCCAGCCTTGCTAAAACTTTGAGCCAACGTTTTGAACCAATCACACCAGGTCACCCCTACACTTTTCGATAAGTGACTGTGTGCTGGGCTCTTTTAAATGCAGAAAACCTCAAAAAGGAGTAATTGTTTGTATTTTTCTTAGATTAGTTAATGCAAATTTCAATGACCTACATGTATACTTCAATTGATTTTTCTTCTCCTTATTTCCAGCCCAAGACGGAGTGATCAACACGATCATCTGCACGCACACCAACCAGTTACTGGTGTACGGCGACGTCACGCTGAAGTGGGCCGCTCAGCTGCAGCACGTTCCTGTAGCGGTCAAGGTCGCGACATTCCCGTATGTACTGTGGAATCTATTGGCTGGAATATTGCTGTTAATTTTATTGAGGTCTACATTTCGGGCACAGCCTTTAGGATTATATTGAATATTGAGCAGTCCTTGTAACAGACGCTTTACCAGTACAAATTAAAGTGATTATGAAATAGTAGCCAGCATATACTTGTAGCAGTCAATGTCACAACATTCCTGTATGTACTGTGGAGTTTTTGTCTTTGTTCGCATAACTGGTAAAAAACTGTTAGGTGTAACACACCAGTTTTGTACAGCAAGTACATGTACAAGCAGCGTAAGACTAGACAGTGAGGTTTGACCCACTCATACATACTGATCCCTACTGCGGATAGGTTCTTTAACATGATTGAGGTGTGGCTGTCCTCAAGAACTGGACCTCTGGTTTCCCATTCGACAGAACTAACTGGCAGGCTGGGCACTCACTTTGACCTGAGTAGAGTTAGGAAATAGGTGTACAGTGCCTTTCCAAGGGCACAACATTTATGGGCACGCTGGGGATTGAAACCTACAGTCAAAAGTGGTCAGGCAACCACCTGGCGCAGGCAACCACCTCCAGTCACAAGCCACATTAAAACAGTCCAGTCCATTTTTACGTAGTTAACCCCACCCTGTCCTCGGAAACCATTTTCCCTCAGTCCCTTGAGTGGTTACTCCAGGATTGTCTGTATCTATAAAGTATGATCTTCTATGTTAACAAATTTCTGACTTTGTTTATGTTTTGCTTAGTGAACTGAAAGGAGTAATAGCAACGTTAAGTGAGGACGGCCACCTGAACTGTTCCTACCTCGGCACGGACCCCGCCATGTTCATCGCTCCCGCGCCGGAGTCGCGAGACATTAACTACGATGCACAGGACGAGGAGATGGAGGACATGAAGAAGCGAATCGCTCAGGCTTCACAGAAAGGAGGTATGAACTATGAACTTTGAACTTTGGACTGTTACTTTTTCCATTGCCAATTTTGATAGGAAGAATTTATGCATATTTTGCCAAGCCACAAGGCAATTATGTTTTTGAAAGGGCTTTCTTTAGAGGATTTTAAGGCATAATCTATTCCCTGTTCTTTACTATATGTTGTATTTTTGTACAGATATCCTTCCACAAAAGAAGAGCGAGGATGAGTTGACAATCACAGCCTCAGTTTCCCCCTCCCTCGACCCTGTTTCGGTATGTCGAATAGATATTGAGTAAAATGCCATCTTTTTGGCTATCTGTCTTCATTTGTTGTACATTCCCTTAGATATGATATGATTGGAATGTTTAAGTTTTGATATTACAGTCTGGTGCTTATTTCTCTTTCTACAGAAAGCTATGAATGTAGAAATGCAAGATGAAAATGTGCCATCAATAACAGCAGAGGTAAGTATAAGGCTGTGAGAGTTTTTTATTCCACCTTCTCTTCATTTCATATTCTTTGGAAACGAAATTTGGCCATGTTATCTGTTTCCCGTCTAGATAAAGCACACAATGTATACATGTACTAGGTACATTTATGAAGTACAATGAATTATGACATAGGTAAAGTAACCAATAACCTCGGAGTCACACCTTGAAGTGACCTTCAGGTCTTGTTATGTGGTGATCATTGAGTAAAAAAGTTCAGAAAAAGCTCTTTTTTTTTCTGTTATTTTAATCACTGTTCTTGTTTTATTCCAGCTGACATTGAAGAGTAAGATGCAGGTGGAAAATGTGCACATGACAATCCGGGGGTACGGATCACTCGGTTCTACACAGACGACCTTCAAATTTTCTTATCTAGGTCAGTCACCCTCTAAGTTCATGGGTCAAAGGTGTTGGTCTGTGACTCTTTGGATTAGTTTAAGTTCATTTTATTAAGTCAACTTCAGCGATACTGCTGCACCATATTCCATGAGTATAGCAGAAAAAATACAGAATAACTTTATTTTGCATCAGCTGCATAAGGTACAAAGTATGGCAAGTTTTTGCTTGAGTGCATCACCTCCGTCCTGTATATTTTTTTTTTTGATTAGTAAAAATAAAAAATCGAAATAAAAGTTTTTGCAACAAAATGTTGTTTATAACAATTGTAAGAATTTTCTATTCAATGATAACTAACTTAAAAATAATGCAGGATATTCATTGTTAATTTTGCCCATGCAGCGGCCTGAACAAGTAACAATGACGACATACCATATGGTTCCAAACCATAGGTTGGAGTTTAGTAAACTAGGTAATATACTTTCGCCTTACCATTTCTAATTCTGTGTTTTTTGTTGTTTTAGACCCCTCCAGCCCTCCTGTGGTTCCAGTGTCATTTTACCTAGAAGGGACGTACCCGCCGGCTTCTCTCTCAGCAGAGGTGTCAGCTTCCTACAACATCCCTACAGGTGAGGCAGCCTGCAGTGTCTTATACAGATGCTAGGGGTCTCTTTTGAGTGGGCTTGTTCCATGGGACTGCTAAAGAATGTAAAATTGAGCAACCTACCCTTGCCGCCAGCTTTTTTCATAACAGTTTTAGCCTCCTACAACATTCCTACAGGTAAGGCAACCCGCAGTGTGTTATAGAACTGCTAGGGGTCTCTTCTGATTTGGCAAGTTCTTCAATTGAAACTGATTTTGTTGGTCATCAAGTGACAGCATAGAATGCAAGAGTCCCCTGTAATGTCCCCATACAAGAATTTGGACATGCAGTTGTTAGGGTTTATACAAGATAACTAAATATGTATCTGTATCAGATTCTGTATAGCCAGTTTACATTGGGCGTAACACCCCAGCTTTGTAGGCACGCTTATCAACCTGTCACACCTATGCAACCTTTGCACATCTAGCTTTAAGCACTGTTTAAAGCTATATAATGAGGATACTCCTTGGTGGCAATGAGTTCCACTCTATGATAGTGGACTCCCAAAGCTCCCCCATAATTGGGATCAGAAGGCTTAACGTCCCCTTCAAAGAATGATCTCATCTCAAGGTTCATGATCTTACATTGTGTAATGTGCTAGCACTGCTAGGAGTCTCTTTACAATGGACAAGTTTTCTCCCACATTGGTACAGATCTTTCTGACGAAATGTTCACCTTGTCCTTTGATTACCAGGTGCACCGCGTACAGTACAGGCCACGGTGTCGCTGCCGCTGTCGCTGGTGTGTCGGCCGTGCGTACCCGTCAAGAACGCCGTCTGTAAGGTTACCATAGATACCAACAAGCCACCGGTCAATCTGAATGAAATATTTCCAGGTACGTGTCTTCAATACATATTAGGAATAAATTTGACAATACACAATACAAAAGGTACTGATTGACAAGCATATCTTGTTTAAAAATTTGTAAACTTAAATAAAGTAACCATAGAAACCAACAAGCCACCGGTCAATCTAAACGAAATCTTGCCAGGTAAGTTTTTTTATAACATAGTCAAACCTGCTCAAGAAGACCACTCAGGGGACTTAAAAAATCTGGTCTATGTGGACAGGTGGTCACTAAAGACAGGATTCTCATTGCTTCTGTCACTAGGAAATTTTCTAAGGGAACACCAAAAAGTGGTCACATTGGTAAAGTGGTCCTTATGTAGAGGTGGTCACTTGTACAGGTTTGACTGTATAGGAATAAGTTTTAACAATTATAACGTGTATGAAATGACTGCACACGACTTATTTTATGCAGTTTTGTACTTGTATGAAACAAAATCTTTTACATTGTCTGGCTTGTATTTGAATTTGGAACTTGTTTCACAAAGTGTTCGAAACTTTTCCCAGACCTTTCCGGTGACTATGAAGGCAGTAGTGGGTATGCGCTGGGGTTCGAGCTGATAGGAGGCCCAATCATCACTGTACTTGCATCCAAGACTTCTCGTAAGTACATGTAAATTGGACTGCATCTAATGTTTGTGCCTGTATGATGTGTCAGAATATTAAGAGCTGGAATTGGGTACAAATGTGGCATCTTTGTTATTCATTTCTATCAGCAGAAAACTTGAATGTTGAAAAATTGTCAGAAAAACATGCAATGAAGGTCATTCAAGAACAATAATTTGTATATGATATCATCTCATACTCTTTTGTAAGTTGACTAGAATTGTTGTAGTGGACATTGCCATAAATACATCATCGAGTTGTACATCATCATCATCTGCCACACTCTTAACAGAGTTGGAGCACTATGTTATATAATCTATGTAGTAAATGTATATCTCCATATGTAATCATGTACAATTTTGTAGCAAGAAGTCATTGAATTATCATAATTCTCCCTGTGACGGTTACAGAGAAGTACCGTGTTCAGTGTGACCAGTTCGATGCGTTGTGGCTGGTGGTTAAGGAGCTGGTGGATCGGCTAACCAGACACCACAAGCGGCGAGGGGCCAGTGACTTCCGGTGTTCCTTCGTCGGGGGTCTGCCTCTGCAGGAGTACTTCGAAATCATTGATTCACATTTTGAGGTAAACATTTTGTTCACAGGACATTGGCCTGTCTTGGTCATGTACATGGAAATTTAGCACTTCAAAGAACCCATGTAAATTGAAGTAAATTTGGATTCTTACTATAATTATTCTAGAGCTACGAGCATACGATACATGTCTAGCAAAAGCTGCATTCCACATCAGCTCTGCTATGAAGATACATGTAGTTCTGCTATAAATGGAGCCTTAGGATTCAAATGCTTGTAATGATGTATGATAAAATTATGTGGGCTTGCTAAGTAAAGTAGATTTGATTTCTTGTGACTTGCAGGGCATGATTGCTGTCATTTACTCTAGAAAAAGCTTTCATCATTCTTCTTTTACCCTATTCTACATAATATATCAGTTTCTTTTGTCATTTTTAGCTGCGTTCTCAAACGGAGCATCTGAAGAAAGTGCTACAGCAGCGGGCCTCCCAGTTCCGCTCCATACAGAGAAGACTGCTCACCAGGTTCAAGGACAAGACTCCCGCTCCCCTGCAGAACCTCGACGCGCTGCTAGAGGGCACTTTTAGACAGGTATGACTTTATAAAACTCTCTTCTACTGTAGATTTGTCATTTTTGGCATGGTTATATTTGTTGTACTACTGTACTTCTTTTGTGGTAGGATACATAGTTTAAGGACAAGACACCTACTCCCCTGCAGAACCTCAATGTGCTGCTAGAGGGCACTTATAGACAGGTGAGGCTTTCAGATATAAGGTGTTGGTCTGTCATATGAGGCACAGTCAAATTTGTCAAGAAAAGTTGTCAAACTTTTCTTTGTAGGATTTTCAGCAATTCTATTACAGAACCGATCATCAAGAAGGATATAGTCTCATATATGAGGCTGGGCAGTAAGAAAGAAGAAGAAGAAGAAGTAGTAGCTAGTATTCAATCATATTGCTGCTAGGCTCCCTGTACTAATGGCAATAATTCCAGTCCCAAGACAGCTGTATTCTTTCAACGCACCCATGATTCCGAATACTTCTTTTGTTTTTCTTTTTGATCTATATCTTGTTTTTCTAAGTTTTTAAGGTATAAAACTATATTTGCTTCTTAAATGTAAATTTCTTTGTCAGAAAGACATTCAGTAACAAAGAATGCAATTCTACTTTCAAGTATTAATATTGTTACTTGTGGTGAGTATCATCAGCCATTTCAGTCAGTGTCTATACCTCCAAATCCATTTTGCTAGCCACCGAGAACTCTGAAATCCATGCGCCATGTGGTTAGCCACAGAGGTATCACTTCTAAGATAGGGAAAGACAGACAATTAGTCAAAAGGTGATTTGTGTCAGCGTCTAGACACAGCAAACTATATTAACTACAACCTCTGAGGGCGTGAGAATCGTAGGATCGGGAACACAGTTACTCCTCCGGGCTCCGAGTCAGTTTTTTTCTCACAGATATTATAAGATTAACAGGTGAGCTACGCTGTAAGATGATACTTTAATACTTTATTATACAACACTGTTAGCGATCTTTAGAATCTACAGGCCTTTAACCTCATTTCTGCTGTGGTAGGTATGTTTTTAATCAGTGAATTGCTGTACAGATATCTGTTGTTGAAACGTTGCCCCAAGTGCAGTTCTTTAGCCCTAGGCTCTAATTCGATCACTCCCCCCCTCCTTGCCCCTGGGTACCTCTAGTATCACCATGTTTGGTGCAACTTGTATTCAATATAAATCTTCTGTCCAAACATATGATTAGGAAGAAATCTTTCCGTTCTTTTGACCTTTGCGTGGTGAAAAAGAAAAGTGTGAGGATTATAACAGTACTGGGAGTTTAAGTTTTATTATTATCTGCAAACTCGCATGGGCAACTTTAATATCGCCATTTGTGGTGCAAGTTTGTGCAACTCGCATTCAATATAAATCTTCTGTCCAAACATATAATTAGGAAGAAATCTTTCCGTTCTTTTGACCTTTGCGTTGTGAAAGGGAAAAGTGTGAGGATTATAACAGTACTGGGAGTTTAAGTTTTATTATTATCTGCAAACTCGCATGGGCAACTTTAATATCGCCATTTCTGGTGCAAGTTTGTGCAACTCGCATTCAATATAAATCTTCTGTCCAAACATATAATTAGGAAAAGATCTTTCCGTTCTTTTGACCTTTTCGTCGTGAAAGGGAAAAATGTGAGGATTATAACTGTGGGTGGGACGACGATAGAAATCGTTCCCGTTAATTCGTCAGAGCAGCAAATATTCTCAGACATCCCAGATATACGTCAAGATAGTTAGTAACCACGTAAGCAAACGTAAAGCCCCAAAACACACAGTCTTTTGAACTAATCGGCGGTTAGATTAATCGCATCATCGGAATTACTTCAACAATAGGGGAAATATTTTCTTAAGTAAGGGATCATGAGAAAGGTTCCTTCCTTTTTCCCCTGCCTGATTTGGATTGAAGCTTTCCACATCTTTGCTTAGTTTAAAGACTGGCAGAAAGCCTTGGATCAGAACTGAAATATTTTTTAAACATTTACATATATCTTGGAACTAGATAAAAGTTATCGGTTGTAAAATCAGAAAAAAGTTGTACAAAAGCCAAAGTTTTTTCAATTGTTAGCCCAAATAGAATCTCAAATGACTCTCAAATGTTTATCTATACATCAGCAAAGATTTTTTGACAAAGGAATTGTCCGATGATACCTTAGCCAAATGATATCGCTCAGTCTCTCTCAAACTCAGGAAGTGTGAGTACTTCTATATCAATTGATTGATTGATTAATTGATAACTGTCAAACTTGTCTTTTTATCAATTAAGAACTATTACAATACCTGTAATAACAAAGTTATATATTTTTTCTTGAACTCTCACAGTTGAAAATCTTGCAAGAAAGCTCTTTTGAGTCTCACAACAGTTACTGTAGCTGAAGAGTTGATACAGTGTGCTGCTTGTTCAGTCTGTTATGTGTCAGTAGATTCACCGGTGATGTAGTAAAGGTTAGGCTATAGGTGGGACACAGTTAATGATTTCTTTCCATCCCCCTAAGACCCCGGATTGCGCCCCCCAAGCCCCCATTGTCCTGCGTAGTCCGCCATTGTTCCGTAAAGAGCGAAATGAGAGAGCGGGAGAGAGGAGTTGATTACAGATAATGGTCCGGCTTTGTGGCTTTTGTCCTGGCCGGCAAGCGGAAAACAAGGGGGACTTTCCACATAACTGGGCACAATCCCTCACTGTCCAACCTGGGAGGACTCTCCGCAACAAAACTGGTCTTGTCTGGGTGATACAAAACTTGTCTTGTCTGGGCAGTGTATCTATATTAAGCACTAAGTAATATTAGTTTTATAAACACCAAGAAATTGATTTAATGGAACATTCTTAGCTCACCAACTTGAATATATGGAGCAAAAATCATGCTAAGTTGATGAATGTTAGTCATGCTGTTGTTAACAAATCTATATCATATGACTGGGCACAATCATTCACTGTCCAAACTGGGAGGACTCTCTGAACAAATCTGGTCTTGTCTGGGCGATACAAAACTTGTCTGGGCAGTGTATCTATAAGCACCATGTGATATTTATAAACACAAAGAAATTGTATTCTTAGCTGGGCAACTTGAATATATGAATCAAATGTCATGCTGTTGTTTGACGTTGATATTGATATTTAACAAATCTATTATAATCATACATGACTGGACACAATCCTTCAATGTGCAATCTGGGGCGTGGGCATAAAACTTGTCTTGTCTGGTCGATACAAAACTTGTCTTGTCTAGGTAGTATATCTATAAGCACCCGAAGAAATGGAACATTCTCAGCTCAGCAACTTCAATGTATGAAGTAAATGTCTTGTTGCTTTGATATCTAAAAACCTATGATTAGTTAGAGCTGGAAATGTGAAGACGTAGAACATACATAACACAAAATATTGTTGCGTTTTCTTGTGGTACTGTAGAAAGACTAGTTGCCCTTAAAAGATTATGAACAAATCACTAAACTGCTTCAAGGGTCCAAGTGTGGGGATTCGAACCCAGGACCTCTGGGTTTCCACCCTGGGCAAGGGAAGCAGATCCACTAACCAATTGCATCATAGGGACACTATATGAGCATGAACAATAAATTACCCTTTGATGGACATAAAGACACGCTGACATGTTCCCTGCCCTACACCAATAGTACTTTGCAATATTGACATATGGTACAAATGTTTTGACAAATGCTCCTGTCACAGTGATACGTTTAATCTGACACATACAAGCTTCCCCTAATCTTTGTTGAAATGTACACGGATCTCATATATGCGCCACCTGCAAGCAGTCTGTTCCCATACTCAGTTCTTTTTACAGATAATTCTGGGCTCGACATTCATATGGAGGTATAAGTGCACTCGTCTGGTGCAGCTAATCTAAAGATTTTTAGTGCACAGAAAGAAAATTCTGGGTGCACAAAATAAGATAATGTCCATCAACAAAACAAGATACAAGATAACTTTATTGGAAATCGCTGTGTTGCCACTGAATTAAAACCAATGTACAAACATATCAATAGTCAATCAATCAACAACTTTGTATAGACGTTTTGAGAATTGGAAAAATTGCAATGAAATTTCGAACAAATAACACAACAAAGGTTTTATTATTTTTCTGACAGAACATAACATTAGTGTATAGTAATACTACCATTATGATTGTAACCATACACAAATATCTAAGCGGACCAGTGCACCCACAGTCAAGAATTAGGGGCACAGCTTTCGAGCCCTGTGATTCCTACCATGCCTTTTGTAATCCAGCAAAATGTCTGACCTATCAAGAATTCCTCCTTTAAATTAACCCCTTCTGTGAAATCTTGTCAACCAAATGTTTTGTTGCAGATCATATAAAGAAAAAGAATTGTGTGACTAACAGTAAAAAAGTGTCAAAGGAAACTTTCTTTTTAATGAATTTAGATCAAAGGAGTCGTTCTGTGTGCTGCAATAATTAGGAAATAGTTTCTTTTGTTTTCTTTTTCTATCAGGGTATTAAGAGTTGATTATGTGGATTTTGAGGTGACAGGCATTCTTGGTACAGGGGATAAGACTCAAGACACTATATACCTAAAGTATACGCAAGACAAGAAACCAAAATGATAGGCCAAATTATGTTTCTTTTACTGTAAAGTTCTTCCAATAGTTTAGTGACAAGGGAAGGATAGACTGTCAAAATATAAAATACTGGAAATATGACATATGTCAAATACATGAAAACAAAATACTAGACCGACATGTTTCTTTTACAATAGGATTCTTCCAAAAGTTTAGTCTTAGAAAGAGTTAAGTTTAAAAATATGAAATACCTCAAATGTGACTAATATCAAAGACAAGAAACCAAAATACAAAGAACATATGTGTCTGTTTTCCTTTGAAATTCTTCCAATAGTTTGGTGATATGGAAATCTATGTGTTGACTTGAAAGGAAACATGACTTGTGTAGTGATTTGTAGTTAGATCATTAACATTATGCAAAATGTGGTAAAAATGAATTACAGAAATAGGAAGTTGTATTATTTTTGATACAAGCAAATATGCACAAAAAGGTACAGTACTGTAACTATCACAGCAATGATGTGATATCAAAACACATGTACTAAACACTTTTAGTTATGTCTCTTTTCACAGACTCTTGTATAACAAACACAGAGGTGTTGAAATAAAGTGTCAGGACTGGCAGCCAACGTCTCAAGAACCAACATTCCTCATTTCCAGTTTGGCCAATTAGTATATAATGCTACGCCTTGCACGCCAAATATTTCACCAACCAGAAACAGCGGTTCAAAAAGGCCACCTAAGGTTTCAATCACGGCCTGCGAACTGTTAACACTCACCAATTGAGTGTGGATATTTTGGGTCTGCCAGAAATATAACGCAAAACAATTCAACCAATGTGGTCAATTAAGTCCCGATTACCATTAGATCCAACCACCTGCTGGTGCCTATCAGTTTCAGGAGTTGGAGCTGACAGTAGTTTTCCACTTAGATACATGTACCCATACATTAAGCCGTCAGATTTAGGTCCAGCCAACGGAGCTAAATGATGTAAAAACGCAAATAAAAGTGAATTTTACGTGGTAACTTCACATAGTTTTTTACTTTCTTTTCAGTAAGCCTTCAGATTTAGGAGTCAACGGAGCCAAATGATGTAAAAACGCAAATAAAAGTGAATATTATGTGGTAACTTCACATACTTTCTTTTCATATTGTCATTTTAAATCTTTATTACAGTATGACTACATTTTGTAAATCAAGATTGAATTGTCTATGACAGTGCTTTTCTTTTAAGTGTTTAACTTTAAGGCTGAGGTGAAAACTTGCACCTGACCCTGTTCACTCCCTGAAATTGTGTGCACCAAAGTACAAACTTTCCTCTGAGATTCTGTTTTCCTGTTGATTTTTCCAATCTAACATTTTTTTTAAATTCCGTTAACCAAGAAATTAAAATGGCGTGGCCTTAGTCTTTCCTTGCAATTCTGAGATTGCTTTTCTCCACACTCCCCCTTAGACTGACATTTCTGTCTGTCTGAGTCGGTGAGGTGTGAGGTATCACACTTTCCCATCAGGTTGTCTAAACGGTCCCTTTGTTCTCCTCATTTGTTCTGAGGACTCGACCCTCTGACAGTGATGAAGTATGCCTGGAGGGGCCTGGTCATGTGATGGTCTTAAGAATAGGTGGAACATCATCTGAAGGGGAGGGGCAGAAAGATTTATTTTTAACTGAGAAAGAAATTATACAAGGTATTGCAGTCGTTGTACTTAGTTTTTTAGCTTCGCCAAGAAGGTTATGTTTTTGGTGCCATTTATGTAAACTATGTATTTGTCTGTGTGTTTGTTTGTTTGTTTGTTTGTTTGTTTGTTTGTTTGTTTGTGGCCAGCATAACTCGAGAAGCTGTGAATGGATCCTTATGATAAATGGTTTGTGGGTATGGGTCAGGAAAACAAAGGTCAAGTTTGATAATGGGCCTCCTGGGACCTACCAAAAAGAATAGTAGTTAGCGTGTTTGGGTACTAGATAGAATTTTTGACATATCTGTATGACTGTATCTGTATCTATATAGCCGGTACAACCGCTATTAGGCGTAACACACCAGCTTCGCAGGCACGCAGTGCGGCAGCAGCTGGTTATATTACTCCGAACGGTCTGTTACACCTAGCTAGTCTTTGCATCTTGCAATATAATTGTAGGTAACAGAAAAAAAGTTATTTCAATCCCTGACAGAGCTTTCCACTTCTAATAAAGTAACATACCAAATCTGTGGAGTCTCAAAAAAGACCGTAAGTTGACATATGAATCATTATCAACACCACAACAGCTGACATTCCAGAGGGCTACAAAGGTTTTAAAACACTTGCACAACCTTTGATAGCTCTAGCAATTTACTGGGCTTTCAAGTGTGTGAACTGAGAAAATATTTTCATTAAAGTAAATTGTCACTATCCTACAGTGTCTGTTGTTGTCAGTAGCATATACTGTAAATGCATTTAAGTTTGTGTGGTTTTATTTCGCGCTAAGGTGAAAATGGAGTGTTCGCTGCGGTTTTAAGTTTGCGGCAGCGCTACAGTTACATGATATATATACTGCTACAGTATTGGACAAAAATGTTTGCGGGGGTTTTAAGTGAAATGCGGTGAAACGGTCGAAAAACGTGAACATAAAACCACCGCAAACATTTCTGCATTTACAGTATGTAATAATTTTTACAGCAAAGCAAGAATGAGTGCAAATGTAACCTATATAAAGTGTAGACTGTAAAGAAATGCGAGTTTAACATTTTTGGAAGCAGTAAAGAGGAAACGCCCCAGGTGTAAAACAAAGCTTGGGTTTGAACTTTCTGACACTAATTATTATAGCTGTAGTATAACTAAAAGTGCAGTAGTTTAGGGGTATGAATTCCTGCATAACTACCAGACCAAGGAATGTTACGACATTGGAATTGGAACAGAAACACATGGTGGGAAATTCCACATGGGCAACAATTGGAAAAGTAATTTTAAAGTAAAAGTATTAAGTATGAAAGTTCATCTGAGTTCTACACAATGAGGAATATTAACTATTCTCCAACTCAAAAAAATTCCCTCAACGGAATTTTCAACCGAATCACTCGGTCTTCATCAGCTATATTTAAAAGTAAAAGCAGTCAACTGAGGTGAAGCACGATGCTTTTTCAAGCTAGTAGTGCACCATGCCAAACTACAGCTTTCACCTGCGCTGTTTGTGGCAAACACTGCAACAGTAAAGCTGGACTCGCCGCTCACAGACGAGTCCATCGACGACGCTGAACCGATCGTCTGGCAGGATAAAAAGGAGAAGAAGAAGAAGAAGTTCAATGTGCCTTTGCTATGGCTTGTATTTTCAGCCAAGCACACCAGGTCACTAATACTCTTCTCATAAGTGTGTTGGGTTCTTTTACGTGCAGGGGTTAAACTTTCATTCTTGAGGCTAATGCATAAAGCTCCCTCATACACATAGCTGCTGGCTTCATGTCACCATCCAAAATGACAAGTGCAATCTCTTAAAACATGTCTGAGCTGCGGCTGACCCTGGAATTGAACCCCCGCCCACAGATCCATGGAATTTGATCCATATGGCAAAACAGCGTAACAATTATGCCACAGGGACATTGTTAGAAATTCTATTGATAGCAGACATAGTTTGGTAGCGTATGTCATATTTCAACAATTGATATAATGCCAGACAATCCCATGATATGCATGTCTGTTTAGCATACCATACGTGTCGTGCAAGCAGCATTATCGTCGTGGTCTGATATGACAAAATACCATTATTATCGTATCATGGACAGGATGTGATGATATCGATGAAGGACAGCAACAGACAAAACAAGCTGTGTTTGTCGCTATTTATACCAAAATCTGTTATTATTTCCTATATGTAGACATTGTAATCATACAAACTGTACACAAAGTATCCAAAGGTCATAAGTGTATTAACATAGCCTCCACCAGGCCTTCCAAGGGGGGTATGGATAGTAGAACTTGGAGTTGGAGAAAATTGAGTGAAGAATTGGCCTGGAGAGTCAGTCCGCGGGAAAGGTATCATTTCCCTCTGTCCGATGAAACCCTATGTATGGTGGCCAAACTCCCTTGACAAACATTCTCATCATTGCTAGCGTACATGTACTTAGTCTGGTAGAGACAACATACCGGTATAATGTGTAAATGTAGATAAGTCTGGTAGGTGAAACATACAATCATTGCAAATGACGTAAGCAAAATGGCATGTTAAGATCCTTACCGTACAGTTTTGACGTATATGCTGTTTGTATATTGTTAGCTGTTGTATCCTAGCATTACCTAGATTTACACAGACTCCATACAATGACGCATGCAAAATGGCATGTTATCGTCCCCGTACAATTTTGTGATCCGTATATTATTACCTATTGTATCCTATATCTAGTATCCCAAAGCTTCACACTGTCTCGTATTAAGTGCTGTAGGACTCACGTCTATTCTTCACTTATATCATTACCTATTGTATCCTATATCTAGTAGTAGCCCAAAGCTTTACACTGACTTGTATTAAGTGCTATAGGACTCTCATCTCTTCTTCACATAGTCGGCTTTTTTCGAAGCCCTCGTTAAATTTCGGAGGCAGAATTGGAGCTTATAGTTCTGAGAGGGGTCAAGGATGTTGAATATCGTGCCGACTTCACTTTTCTTCAGCTCTAATCATGCTTGTTATGACAGGAAACCATTTTCTCCGGCTGAGTTTGAGGTCACATGAAAGATAATGATGATTTGTGTGGAAGCCTCAAATTGTCAAAACGTTTAATTTCATAGTTGGATGGAGATGTTTACACAAGACTGTAACAGTTGTTGTTTCACCTAAGTTTGTTTTTGAATTGCATCTTTTTGCTACGTTAGTTATAATGTTACACTTATCAATTTCATACTTTATACATTTGCCAAACTGTTCTTACATATACCAGTCTGGTACTTTCTAAAACAAATTAGACTAATTCATCTCCAGTACATTGTAGATATTAGTCCAGTGGCTTGTAAAAAGTCATGACATACAATGTATGGTACTCACTGTATACAATCATGTAGTTGATTTTTCTTGTTAATATACACATGCACAGCAGGAGTAAGGTATAATATACAAATGTATACTTTTCTTGCAACTAGATAGTTGCATTTAAAAATAGGCAAATCTGATAAATGTAATACTTGAAGTTAAGTGACTGTTTACAACAAAATTCTTTGTGCTTGAAATGATATGCACAATTTTCTTACAAATGGGCACGTATCATCATAAATGTCAAAACAAACACGACTTTTTTCCTAATTGCCTTTAAGAAAATCACAACTCCTTAACAGTAGAAATCATTTACGTTATGATCTTCACAAAATACAATCGAGACTTTAAAAAAATGTTCCATCCTAAGAAAAGGACAAACTTTTGATACTGTATAAACATTGGCCACAGTTTTCTCTCTGTAGACACGTTAATGTAATTACTCTACTAACTGGTCGCAGACAGGGGCCTTTTGATGTTTGTTGGGTCTCGAAGCCCTGCTCGAGGCAATGTTCGATGTTAGCGGCCATTGTTTCCCAGCCGTATCTGTAGCGATGGCATAATTGGAGGTCAGAATAGTTTCCTGTCGCTCTGAACCACTGCACAAGAAGAAAGCCGGCAGATGATTCGAAGCCGGATTACCGGATGACTTTCTGTGAACACTTTTGGTCCAGAAATGGACGGGAACAAAACCTATCTCCGATAGATAATGTGGTGGTTAATACAGGATGAAGAGGTGACCAGAATGTCATAAATTTGCCACACAGACTGTGTATTGTCTCCTATTTATGCCTGGTTAGGTGCTGGGGAACTGAAAAATTGGTCGCTTATTTCAAATTTCCTGTGGAGACATATGATTGACCAGGGAGGGAGCCGATTTTTGGCCAAATATGGAGAAAATTATCTGTGTTGTTTGTCTTCATTTGGGGATTTTCTTGTCTGTCATCAATGGTATGAAACAAAATCTGTTTTTTAAACCTGTCAACTGTACTTGATTATGAAAGTCAGGAAATTATCCGCGTTGTTTGTCTTCATATATACAGGGATTTACTTGTCAGTCATTGATGATATGAAACAAAATCTGTTTTTAAACCTGTCAATATGTACTAGATTATGAAAGTCAGTACTGATGTGTTAGTGACAAAGCTTCAGACACCCTCACATTCTAGTATTATCGGATCCCGTAAATTCTATAAACTTTAAGACTGTAGACTATAAAGATTTCCTGTGGTTGTAACAGAGAAGAAACACACTAGAATTTAAATGGTTTATTGCATGACCGGGGGAAATTCCTTAAGACCTTTTTGACAAGTACAATGAACAGTGGACCATGGCTTAACGTCGCATCCTAAGGACTGCGACCCTGTCCAGTAGCGTGCATGTCGGGAGAGCAACAGAAGCCAGGATTCAAACTCCGAGCCTCCTGCTTCTGGACGCACGCTACAAAATGGAATGTGCTCCCAAATATGACTGAGTCTATACTTCCCATTGTCTCAGTTTATGACTGGTGTAAACTTTCTGATCTAGATGTTTTAATTGTTGATAGTTGATCAAACTATATTCAAACTCAAAGTCCTGAGGTAGGGTTGCTAACCACTGGACTATGCATCCTGCAAAATGGAATGGATTCCCAAACATGACTTGGTCTATACCTCCCATTGTCTTGGTTCATGACTGGTGTATATTTTCTGATCTGAACATTTTGATGCTTCCGAAAATAAATTCATCAGGTTGGTAGAACATAGGATATTTGTGCCAGTCAGAAGCTCTGAAGAAGGTGTCTGACAGACACCGAAACGTCAGCACGTGAGATTCCTGGTTGTGTAAAAAGAAACTCCGAATATACTATTTTAATACTTGTATCAATAGTTGACCAAACTGCATTTTCTCCCCAGATCCTGGCTGTTGGGGAGGCATGTGAGGAGAACACGAGGTCGTTGCGGCGGGCGGGGAACGCGGTGAGCGCCGCCACGCGCCTGATGAACATGCTGATCCGCCTCAGCTTCGGAATGTCTGACCGGGAATTCGCCGTTCTGGAGGCGTCGCTGACTGCACAAGTGGACGATGATGGGGAGATTGTAAGACTTTCCTTTCTACTGTAATAATCGCATTATGATACATACATGTACATGCATACTCTAACGAGTTGAAGCATCTACAAAGTTCTGCTTTTATGATATCAGAGTAAAATGTATAACATACAGTCAAACCTGCCCAAGAGGACTGATAGATTAGAAGACCGATAAATCTGGTCTATGTGGATAGGTGGTCATCTCTATGGCCAGGATTCTTAATGCTTGTGTCAATGGACAAATCATCTGCATAATGTAGAGGTGGTCACTTGTACAGGTTTGACTGTACGTAGTATGTACCAGACCATGTTGACCATACTTATGTTAAACAAACACTAAGAGCAGGGAAGAAGCCAAACCTATGGATTACAGAAGTTTTCAAACCATGTGAAGATATGCTGATGATGAGAACCAGTAGTATAGAAGCCCAATCACTCTTATGTACTTTTATATTGCATGTCTTCATCAATAATTCTTTGATCACTCGGTTGACGCAGGGTTGGGAAGAAATCGTTGATGCAGCCATCACACACCTCCTGCGGACGTGTCTCGCCAAGAGCTCCAAAGACTCGGTCACCAACCCCCCCGCCCTGGGGATCGCAAAGGACACTGGGAAGCTGAAGAAGCACCTCTCGCTCCTGGTGGACCGTCTGAGTAAGGGGGGCAGTCTCGCCATGGAGGGGGTACCCGGGCTGGAGGTCAAAGGTCAGATGTCAAAGTTGTCATTTTGTGCATCAATCTATAAACCTTTAAATGGACACGTGGTCGCTATAGACAGGATTCTTGATACTTCGGTCAGTGGGAAAAAGTATCTAAGGGACCACCAAAAACAGGTGTCCACTATGGCCAGGTGGTGGTCTTTATGCAGAGGTGGTCACTAGTACAGGTTTGACTGTAGCTCTACTTCAATATTTGAATATCATATATCAGGACTTTGGTATGAACTTTGTTACAAAAACACTTCATATATTGTATATTATGTAGATCTACTAAGCAAGCAAAATAAAGCCAAAAAGGGGATACGTTTAAGTCAAACTGTGCTTGTGAAGTTATCTAAATGTATTCCAAACATTTTGTTTTTATTCTGCAGAATCAGAATCGAAACCCGTTGCAGTGAAGGTCAAGACCTCCCCCCGGAACAACGTCAACCCAGAACCAATCCTGGAGCAGAACATGGAGCCGGGAGAGGTCCCCGTCGGGAGCAAACTCGGGGAACAGAAGAACAGGAAACTGGCGCCCATGTCTCCCAGAAACGGAGGAGGGGGTCTGAAGCCGCTGGGAGAGAGTGGCAGCCTGCCGCCGCTGGACATGAAGGGGTCTCTGGGGAGTTTGCCTCCACTGGGGGGGAAGAAACTCAATGACGGTAAGTTTGGAGACTTTCTTTGGATTGTCCAGTGCACCAGGGATGTCCCTGTTGCAGATTTCATACTGAATGTAACTTTGGGGGGGGGGGGGACTTTTCAAGTAAGAGACAGGTGGTATATTCAGTTACTGTTTGTTCATTTGTTTGTTCATTTGTTTGTTCATTTGTTTGTTTGTTTGTTTCATACCTGCAGGTCTAAACGACCTGTCCAAGAATTCCGTCCCCGACCTTGACGACCTTCCGATGCCGCCGACCCACAAGGTCAGGAACGACATCCAATGGGAGGAGGAGGTTTGAGGTCATCAAGGTCAATGACCTCTAGGTCTTAAATCAAACCTTGGTCGACAGGTGCACTTGGCCATCAAGTGCGTTAAGGCCTTGGAAAGAAATGTGTTTTCCAGTTACCCGATTGACCCTAGCAAAATTGGCTAGGGGTCTTCTTTGGGGGTCAACTGCTGGCAAGAGATATAAAATTTTGACATTCAATTTGACAATAAATCATTTGCTAGTTGGGCAACCCTGACTGATCATGTAACAACATGGTCATTGATCATGATGAACCTTATGAATTTTGACATCTAAATGCTGGCAATGTTGAATCGTTTTCCAGCATGTTCTCATTTCTGTTGCAATGGAAAAAGCGATATAGACAGACCCATCAAATGTAGGTCCCCTTTATGTTACACCCTGCATAATAATATATCTGTATGATTGGAAACACTATGTTAATTTTGCTGGGCCTAGGAACTTGAAAAAAAATAGTCTCTACCAGACTAACTACCCGGCTATAGGGAGAATGTTTGCCAGAGGAATTTAATATGGCCACCATAGGGTTTCATTTGCAGGAGGGGGAGATGTTAACGTTCCCGTGGACTCTCCTTTCCTTTTCCTCCAAATTTTATGATCCGTTGCCCCCGTAGGAAGGCCTGGTGGAGGCTAGGAAAGGACCACTTCTCTCAAGAACTCCACTTCTCTGAGAATTGTGTCATAGATTGTTGGACAAAATTGTTTATAAAGAATATCTGTTCCGTCCAACCAATTGTACATATACAGGACTATTGCCAGAGATGCACTCTCTATTCTCAATGTTGTTTGGCACTGAAAGTTTACGATCGGTGTATATTTCTTTGAAAAGATAACTGATAAACTCTGAGTGAGAGTCCAAAGTGCCTTGTACAGTTAAAGAAAGACTTATCGTTATTTGTACAATAATAATGTTAGATACTGCTAGATAGCCCCTGTGCCATAGATATAAGATTTGTTAGAACTTATGGCTGAATAGCGAGTGAGCTTTGTATGTAAAATTTGAAGAAATGTTGTAAAATTTATCTTCAGTATGGATGCTTGTCTTGTGTTTGTTTTCCTGTGTTTTGAACCCTCTGATGTTTAAAAGATAAATGTATGGAATCTATGAAAAGCTGTAAAAGGTAGCCTGGATACCAGACTCAAGTGCAAAGCTAGCACCAATCCCTTGGCTACACCTTTCATCTGGGGTCGAAACATATGTCCTGCTCACAGAGTTTCACCCTAGCCTGAGTTTTCAAGCTGCCAGGCTAGGGTCTAACTCGGGAGCCTATGTAAAATTTCCTCATTAGCCTGTTGGCCCTGGAGCCAAGAAGCTGGCCTGTGTAGGCCCTAGAAACAGTCTGGCATCCAGGCTAGTTAAACTTTTTTTTTAGTTCACACGATCTGTTCTCAACTTTGTATAACAAACATCTTTCAGATATGAGAAGACAACGGAATTCTGTGAGATCAACAATGTCAAAGGCTTTGTGTTAGTTAGGCATCTTGCACCTGTGGATTTTTGTGTTGAACCTTTCAATTTTTGTTGACAATCATGCTACAAGGAATTGTTTATTTGAGTACTCTAGACTTCTATGGTGGTGTCTATGCATGTACATTGCACAAAGAATAAAGTGGCACCATGAGTGCACTAAATCACCTTGATAGTGTTGAAATGCTCTTGTTATTTTCATTCCTTCAATGAAGAAAACTTCTGTGGAAAAATTATTTTGGGAACATTTTGAGTTTGAGAACAGTTTATTTCTTCATGATCTCTCTGCATATACTGTTTTGCAATCAAGTTTGTTTTGTTTTGTTTTGGAATGGCTCAGATGTGTACATCATATATTGATGTTGACTGCAAATAATTTTTTCCAAGCAATTTTTTCCAAGAACATTTTCCAATTTTTTCAATAACTTACCATCGTGATTTGTGCAATTTGTTGGACTCTGTGCTAACTTTGATTTGTGATTGTGAACATTGTGTCAAAAGCTGAACCTGTCATTTAGCTAATGTGGATAACTAGGATAATTTTTGTTTTGGCAAAGTAAAAAAGAAGTAGTAAAGGAAAGAATGAAGGGTTGAAAGAAACAATGAACAAATTTAAGTACAAATCATTAAATCATATGTACAATGTAGCCCCAACAGCAAATAATGCATTCCTTTAGATTGACTTTATAACATCTGATATGAGATTTAAGAACTAAAAATAATTAGCTTATTTAATTCATGAAAGCATTGCTCACAAATAAAACCTACACTTAATGAGTGAACTGCAAAGTTTTCCTCAATTACATTCTCTACACATTGTCATAAAGCAAGAACATGTATTAAAGTACACAGACTTTGAGACTTGAAGCAAGGCAGGTAGAGGAAAGTACTTGTTAATTGTTCAGGAGAGACAGCCAAGTTTGTTGATGTTGTCATGGCAACAACCCAGCTGTTCTGTCTTGTTGCTTGGCTCATTGGGACCAGTGTCTTAAAGGTGTTTCTTCAACTTTGTTACTGTTAACGTAAAATCAGTAGGTGCTTGTACATGTATGATTTTGCTGCTTTAAGTTCCATTCTTATCACAAGGTCACGGCACCAACAAAATGCATGGTAACATTGCTTTCTGTGTGTGAAGAACATGCTGTTTTGGGGCAGGTTTTTGTACAGAATTTGCACAGTCATCTACATTGGAAAATTTGATATAACTTGCACCAGTGTCAATATATAGTCTTTATGGATGTTATAGATGTTATAGAGTGTGGTACTTTCTATATAGGGTGGCTTTCTGTACCCTTTTCTGCAATAAAATCCTGCTATATTTTGTGAAAAGTGTGTTTTGTTGTTAGAAGGATATATATGTGACAGGCCTTGTGATGAAGTAATGAAGGTTATCTAAGGCATGTTTTCATTGGCTGGTAGTTCACTCTCATAACAACATACATCTGGAGAATTGACGAATGAGGGGGAGGGTTCTAGCAGGACATCTGAAAGTGTTTTAGTCCGTGTCGTATGGATTTACGCCTTATGATTTCAAAGACGTTTCTTCGGGTCAACGTTTCAAGATTAGTGCTTAGATTCTTGCTTGTCTGCTTCCTCTTGTTCTTGGAAATGTAAGGATTAGAAATGTTGCAGATTTGTTGTTACATGATAACAGGGTTCACCCTTAGTAATAGCCTCCGGCTAGTTGGGCAACCCTGGCATGTACATGCTGAACCAATGAATAAATAACTATATTGCACAACAATTGCTTAAGTTACAAGTGGCAACTAGGAAACTTCTCTGCAAGAGACCATGTAGTACACAAATGTATATGGGAAGAGACTTTAAACTTATGCAGTGAGTCTTTGGTGGGATTTCTATCTAGAAGGCAATTTCTGTAGCAATTTTATATTTCAAACTCATTATCACAGTATGTAGCTTGACGTGGTCCTTTTGATAAGAAAGCCCTTGCAAGTGTCTAAGCACATCTCCATCCACTCTTCTAGTCTGGAGTCCAATCTTGTTCGTTTTAGTCCGCTTCCAAGTGTCTACCCACCAACAAGAGCTAAACAACCTAACAAGAGCTGTCTACCACTCAAAGACCATGACCATAGTATGTCCTAGACATGAGATACTAAAATAGGAAATTCCGCTGCAGTACCTCAGAAAGCCGCTGGGGGGCATTATCAAACGTGACCTTCATATTTCCGACTCCTACTCACCTACCAAATTTCATCCACAGTTTCTCGATCGATTTGTGCTGTTCGCAAACATGCACCCACACATAGATACACACATACATACAAACACAGCACACACACACACACACACACATAGACACACACATACAAACACAGACACACACACACACACATAGACACACACAAACACACACACACAGGCACACACAAACACACACAGATAAACGGCACCGAAACCATAACCTTGTTGGGGAAGGTAACAAGGCTGGACTCCGGGCTGCCACTCCTCCGCCTTTCGCGCCATTTTTAAACCTCAGCTGCCACTTTTCGAACTTCAGACGACAAAAACAGGGCAAGGGAGGGTTGATCAAGGCGCACCGCCCAGTGCAGGTGCGAACGGACTGTTACATGAGACACCGCTATCGGGGTAGGGCTTAGCCCCCAAAACATTCGCCATAGAAACGCCATTAAAAGTTTTCTGCCAAATCTCGTCTGACATGAACGTACAGCTGCGGACTGGTAGCCAAGGTTTCACCTGTTGGGCGGGACTTGGGGCGAAATCGTCGGGAGCTGTTGATAGAGTTTCTCTTTTATTCTTTCAGGACAGCGTCTACTTGTGCTGTCCCCTACAGTCATAGTCTGGTATCCGAACCTATTATAGCTCCCTAGTTTCCTCTCCGCAAATAGTCTCTATTAACAGTCTCATCCAATGGTCGAGTGGCCAGCTAAGGCCCAATTTACACTTGTTCAATAAAACTGTAGTACTACACATGGTAGTCTACTACTGTAGTAGACTACCATGTGTAGTACTACAGTTAAAAGGACAAGTGTAAGTTGGGCCTAAGTTGTTTTAAAGCATTTCTTATTTTGCCAAATCTCGTCTGACGTGTCCGTACAGCTGGAGTCTGGTACTACACGCGGTGTCATCTGTTGAGCGGGACTTGGGGCGAAATCGTCGGGTTTTGTTTTTAGGTGGGAGGGGATTAGGTATTCCCCGAGCAGACTGCCAAATTAGCGGATTTTTGGAATGATACAGTATAGCTACCGTTCCACCCCAAGCGTGCAGCTGTGTCGTTTAACGTTTGGTGAAAGCGGCTTGATGCGAACAGTATGGAACGTGCGATTCTACTCTAAACAAGAGATTCGACATTCAAATCTATTTCAAGTTCAGAATTTGGTATCTTTTACAATATCATCATGTGAAGGTCTTAATCAACGTATCTTGAATCTTTTTCAATTTCCATGTGATTAATTCCACCATTTTCCCGCCTGTAACACATACCTTTCTTAGCCTGGAGTCCAGCCTTCTTAGCTTTAGTTCGCTACCCAAGCTCCGCTCTTCGGCGAGGCGGGGGGGGGGGTGGAGTTTCTGTGAAAGTGTGTCATAAGACCGGTCCTTCATGGTCCTTCTTACCGAAAGTTTAATTTCCCACAGTTTCTGTGCGCGGTTGTGGAAGCGTCCTTCCTCCCCCGCCTGAGCCGGACTAATCTGCCCTGCGCTGCACCTGTGCGCGCTGGCAGGTTCACGAACCCAGCATCCGTCTAACTTCCACTCCCACAGGAACACCCGAACCTTCACAGCTCCGGGAGGGCAGACCTTGGCTCCAGGGTAGTAAGGAAGATACAAATGTAGTTCTAGGGAGTGCTCGACAAGACATCCGCTACATCCTAGACAGAACATATATTACAGTAGCCTGGATGCCAGACCCCCAACCTCTGAAATATCTATCGTGTCTAAATATCTAACCCTAACCCACACGATAGATATTTTAGAGTTTGGGGGTCTGGCATTTAGGCTAATATTACAGCAAAATATGCGGCTTTGGTTTGGGGTCTATGATTGTATGAAATGAGAACTTGTGGTGAGGAGGTTCTCGACAAGACATCTGCTACAAAGACGCCGCTGCCTAGACAGAGCATTAAAGAAAAATACATGACCTTGGTTTTGGGTCTATGATTGTATAAAAGCAATGGATTAATACCTTGGCTGAAGGGGTAGTTTACTAGAAACTGACCATTACAGCAAATGTGCGGCCTTGGTTTTGTGTTTATGATTGTATGTGATGTGAAAGGAAAGGGAAGTTTGATGGAGAATGAAGACATTGACTGAAGAGGAAGTCACCAACATAGCTCTAAGGATACCCAAAACATCCGTTCGAAAGATATTTGGGGCTTTCTACGCGGAACCTTGGAGCAAAAAATGTGGGTTAGGTTTTCGGTTTATGAAGTTTATGACGTTTCTTTGTTTCATTACCTTACGGTAGGAAATGTACTGCAAGTGAATTTGCACTACTCTATTAGCATATTTCGAGAATGCTATTGTCGTCTAACCCCAACAATGGCAGTTTTGTTATTTCCTTTTTACTTCACCTTCACCGGATATGTTCTGTACAAAACGACTTTAGTCCTTGATCTAGTAAAGAAGGAAAGAAGAAAACCGCTTAGCTTCATTTGACCAAATCAAAGACATTGCTCCAAACCCCTTAACGCGCCTATTTGTAACTTAGCTACGCCGACTTGAAGTCAAATTCAATACCGCGACCTGGGGAGGTCTATTGCACTCTTTCTAAAGTCGTACCTTAATGCAATTGGACGAGTGAAAGCAATAATTGAACTATGGTAAGCAGGGCTAGAAATACAATTAAGCAACTTGCAATTTGTAAGCGATTTGCAAGATCTGCAAGTAAAAATGAATATGAACTTGCAATTTTGCCTTTAAGTACCAGAGTTATCAACCAAGAATTGATGTGTTCAAAAATTCGTATTTCCCGAGAACCATAGTAGAATGGAACTCGTTGTCATCAGATGCTGTAGGAACACCTTCACTAAATAGCTTCAAAGAACGATTGCAGTCAGATGTGCAAATGTTAGGTGTGACAGGCCGTTCGCGCAGTTGCGCCGCGCAAAATAGTACCAAAGTGACTGTTGCTAGAGGAGAAATTAGTCTCTGACTACTAAACAATAAAGGCTACATACGTAAATCTGTATTTAGATGTTTAGTCTTCTAATAATGCTATAAAAGTTGCTATGTCAGGCTGAGTATGTGGTGCCTTTTGAATGTACAGCAAAAGTAGTTACATACCGCCTATGATAGGTTAACTTTTCAAATTGCAAGTAAAATGTTCGCAACTTGCAATTTTGTAAGTAACCCCCAAAAAGTATTTCGAGCCCTAGTAAGAATGTAATTGGCTGCTAAACATATCTCTTTGTCACCTTGGCCCGAGCTTAGGTCAGGATCGGTGCGCGTGGGGAGGGGGGCAGGTCTAAACTTACAACAACTGTTATCTTTTGATACAAAAGATAGTAGTACGGTAAATCCACCTCTTTTTCGTCTGCATTTCGAAATGTTCAGAAAGCTTTTAGTTTTCTTTTGAATAGTATTCCTCATTTCTAACCTGTTAGAAATCTCTAACTTTCCTCGACCTCCTCATTATCTTCCCCAAGAATATTATGTTTTGGGTAGCGTTTGTGTGAATGTATATGTATGTATATGTGTGTGTGTGTAACAGAACAGCATAACTCGAGAAGGCTTGGATGGAATGTCTTGAAATTTGGTAGGTGGGTACGTCTTGATGAGAATTGAAAATGATTAGATTTTGGGTTTCCTAGCGGCTTGTTACGGTACTGCAGCAGAACTTCCTGTTTTGATATCTCGTGTTCTGAACATGCTATGGTCCTGATTTATTAGTGGTAGATAGCGCTTTGGACAGAAAGTAAGTGGTATAGGTGTGGGCCCCCTAGCGGCTTTTTTTGGAACTACAGGAGCAGGTTTTGTTCATTAATGGTAATAGTAATATTAATGGTACTAGTATCTTTAAAAGTACAAGATCTCTCATAAGCTAATTATAAGACGTAGTATGCTTAGTGTCTTCTGATCAGAACCCCATACAATTTTTGTGTAAGTAAGTTGGGAACACCTCTGCCGATTCTTTTTGTACTTTGAAGGGTTGTGTTTCTTCACGTACTTCTAGAAGCTATTTCCTAGCCTCTACCAGGCTCTACGGGTCGCTGGAAAAATCGTAGAAAATGGCCAAATAGAGGGATGCCAGAGAAGTTAGTCCGCTATAGAAGTTACATACTCCAAACTGTCACTGACGAAAGACAGCGGATACTGTCTTAAAAGGTCTGACTGTTTCATAATTTTATCCAGTTCTTGAGTAACTATTTTTGGCGTATCTTACTACCTGGATGTCTAACCTTCATTAACGTATTGAAGTTATAGTTTGCATATTGGACCCTCTCTCCGTAGCCGACTCTATTTGGCCAATTTCTACAATGTTTTCGGCCATCCGCGGGGCCTGGTAGAGGCTAGCTATTTCCCATCCGATCATGACCGGTGATCTCTGGAACCGAAACGCCAGAGCTGGAAGCTGTTTTTCGTGTTATCAAGGCGTGTGACCTCGTGGAAAGAAATGTCTTATACATGGGATATGTCAACATTTTAGTAAAACGTCTGAAATCTCCGGCAGTTTAAAACGTGATATATACACGGGTTGATAGATTTTAATGAGGACATTATCTCTAGAAAATCCACAGGATTAGGAGCAAGGACATCCATTATCTTTACTTCTTAGGTATTTACGTCGTGTCTAAGACGTCTGCACAACTCTGATCTTTGAAGTGCCAATGATATAAGAACTCATTTGCTTTAGAATATTGTTTTTTTTACTAAATACTGCAAAATTTGCAGCCTTTATTTTAAGCATCACGCTTGCTAAAGCCCCCCTCTCACTGGACCCGCGGCACGCTGGCGGCGTCGCTGCGTCCTAGACTGAATGTGTGTTACCCTTGACTTTATGATGGGAATATCATTCAAAACGTACAAGTATGACCCAAAAGACAACGAAACATACAGAGCTTAAAAAGATTCGTTTTTTGTCGATGAAATTCGTTGGGTGCTTTGTCAATTCGATCGGCCGCAGCGACGCCGCCAGCCTGCCGCGGGTCCAGTGAGAGGGGGGCTTAACGTGTTTCACCTCTGGATAGATTTTAGAGTAGACATTGTACTGATTAGAAACACGATCTTGTTATCACTTTTAGATCAAATGTTAAAGAGAGGGATGCAGAAATTACGACCTACGACGAAAATTGCATCCTTTCTTAAAGATTCTGCCGGCACATGAGTCTTAATACTTGAAACAGCCACCGAGTGTCAAGAACACTGTCCAGTCTGTAGTGACAGTGTCAAGCTTGCTTACGTGGTTTGCATTTAAGATTAATTCAAAAACTGATATTTATCTTTTGTAAAGGAGAGGGATGCAGACGTTACGACGGGCGACAAAAAATCTGCTGGTATCTTGTTCTCAAGACTTGAAATGAAATAGATCAAATGTTAATGGCCTTAGATAATTCCCTTATCATTTGGACAAGAGAGGGATGTAGAAATTACGGCGGACGACAAAAATTGCATCCGTTCTCAAAGATTCTGCCGGCATCTTAGGCTCAAGACTTGAAACAGCCACCGAGTGCCAGGAACACTGTCCAGTCCGTGCCGACAGGTGGGATCCGTTTAACGCCAAGTTCAAGGGCGACATGGGGAAGTTCTTGATAGGGCATTCCTGACCCGGCGTGGTGGTGATAGCGCTGATCTGATCGACCTTGGACTTCTAGACGACGAGTTCACCACATGGATAGTGATAGCCACAAGTAATAGTGCAGGCGCGCACCAAATATTGAGTAATATTCCAATACCAGTCTCTATCACTGTTGTGTCTTCTTTCTCATATGAGTAGATTTAGAGGGTATAGAATTAGGTCTAAGAGAGTACAGTTTTTTTAACGGCTTTGCTCTTATTGTATTACTACTACTAAAGTTTTCGGCTTTCGCACAAATCTATTGGAAATCAACCATTGATAATTTCTATAACCATATAAAGCTGATTACTATACAGCGAACCTACTTTGGATAATGACAGAAAAAGAAGACGTGCACTTCACTTTCAATGCTCACAACCGAGAGATAGAGGTTTTTGTGACGTTCCCCACCCCGTGTGTGTGCCCGCCCATCAGTAAAAGATCGTCCTCAGACATGAGTATGCACCAGTATGACACGGCAGCCCGCCGTGCTGACAGGGACACATCGGGAAGTGCTTGACTCCCAGATTCTCACACGAGATGAAGGTTTGCCCAAACGTCTCCTCCTGACAACACCGAGGCTAGATGACAGCCAGGCTGTAAATCTATCCGGTATAGTTGTCACAGGTGGTTGCTTAGTAGGGATTAAGGTACCAGTGGTGCGATCTTCTTCCCCGGCCCACCACTTCTTTACGATGGACTTTGGGTCGTTATGAGTCATACCAAAGACTTTATAAAAATGGTACATACTTCTGAAACAGTACGGAAGTTAAACACACTCCACTGCCAGTGGACTAGCCCCCTACTGCAGTGATTGCACCACAGTGTGGCCCAGGGCTATGAAACGGAGATGGGCACCGCCCTATACACCTTATGGTGTGGGAGGATTTGAACTTTTAACTTGGGTCGCTATGGAGGGGGGCCGACTTTTGTAGAAATAGGCGTGACCTGTTAAGTTTTGATGACGTCATCATGGTGTCATAGACGTTTGCATAAAATATCGTCATGCGACAAAAAAGTCAAGAGCCATTCATAACACAAAATAGTACTAGTAGTTTCAAAACGCCCTCAAAAGTCATCAGCCATGCCCTTGTACTATCTTAAGTTTCTCCTTGCCTCAGTCGATGGAGCTTTCTTCTCCCATTGCTTTGTTTCTTCATCCTATACTACTACCTTGGCCTCTTTACCACGCATTGCTTCCTTTTCTTGTATTTTCTGTCACACATGTACACTTAGCTCTCCTTCTCTCGCTCTTGTTTCCCTTTTATCTGTCACTCTTTCTTTCTTTCTTTCTTTCTGACTCATGTTTGGTATTTGATTCATAAAAGTTAGTTTCTCTTATGACTAACGAGGATTATTTTTCTCATCTTTTTATCAATGAATGTCGCTTTTGCCTCCAGTGATTGCGAAATTATCATATCGGCTGTAAATGAGGTCGGTGCACCTGACCTTCGAACATTCGATTGGGAGATTTCATTCTTAACTTCCCAGGGGTGACAAAATTTAAGTATTCCTAGTTTCACTTTATTTTTGTCTATTCGGAGTTCCTTTTCTTACTATTTGTATAGAAAGATCGTTTCTAACACAAAAAAGAAATTGCAACCCACTTTCTACCTATAGTTTTTATAAGGTGACCCTAAAAATAAGCCTATACATCAACCCTGTATGCAAATTAGATATGAAATGCAGGGGTAACCCCAAGGTCAATTACGTCATCGTGACGCTCATGTGACCTGACAAGTTGACAGCCAATGACAATTTCCCGTCAGTTTGATCTAATAACGATGACTCAGATCAAAACCAACAGACACTAAATCTCATTTGTGCTGACAAGATTAACGATACGGTACGCGCTAATGCGATTATCCAGCGGGTTAAAAGGATTATGTTGTTTTTATGGCATTTAATGTCCATCACAAAAACAACTTTATAAGGGAGTCACGCGTCTTCGTCAAACTGACAATCATCATGTCGATTTTACGAAACAAAGGAAGAACACTCAAGTAGATTGCTGTTACAACTTCTTGTGAAAACAAACGGCGATCTATGCAAGCCTACCAATCATCGCACGCGTTTCTTGTCCTTCTAATTCATTGTACCATTGTTATTTTATTACACATTGTCTATTGTTAGCTACTCGTGAGCTTACATACAATTGGTGCACTAGACATGAAAAAGAACAACAACAGACAGCAGTATCAAAAGAAATGTAGACATTTTTCTTGGATGTCATAAATTACGTTACATAGCTTGGGCTTTTTGTTAATTAGAATGCTATTGCATAGACTTGAAGAAACTGTAATCATAGTTATAAATCAAAACCATGAGTAGCAATGCAATGGTAGGAATCATAATCATGCGTGTTGTCCCTCATCAATATGCCTCTAATTCTTGGGACTCGAGTCGTACACGTATCATGCAAAATGTTTAGAAAAAGGCTGTCTTAAATCCTTGTCTGCGGTTGGTTCTGTCACTGCCTTCTTGAAATTCCTACATTCGTAAAATCAGATGACGGCCTAACGTTAC
Organism: Branchiostoma lanceolatum; assembly: GCF_035083965.1. NCBI lineage: Eukaryota > Metazoa > Chordata > Leptocardii > Amphioxiformes > Branchiostomatidae > Branchiostoma > Branchiostoma lanceolatum. The sequence goes on from NC_089736.1 coordinate 3,348,638, forward strand.
ATCGAATGTGACCGGAGTTGATAAGGCACATGTGTACAAGTTAGTCAATTTTAATGTGATGTGTAAATAGCTGTAGCAATTTCAATGTAGTTTGTTAGATGTATGTTTCTCTTATTCGTACTCCAGGAAGATTAACTACTTACTTGTTTGGTACTTGTGTGATAGCTTATGGAGTAAATAACGGATCCAAGTACCCTTACATCTGCTTGGAGATCAGCACAGTCGGCCGACCTGGAATAGCCCTATGGCCGATGTTTTTACAGGGACGAGTGTCAAGGATGTTTGTGCAGAAACTGAACCAATACGGATTCAGTTTCATCAACAACGGATCGGATATCATATCATTTATTATTACTGAAATTGATACCGTTCTGATTTTATGACATACATTTGTAGACTGCCGACGTCAAACAGAAATTGAATATGATCGTCTGATGGTCACTTTAGACACACTTCAGCATTTAGAATTACTCTTTCTTTGTAAAGGCAGTCATTTAATTTTTTTCATAATTCATAACTTTAAAGCTTTTAAGGCGATACAGAGATGATATATCTATCGAGTTAGACTTTTACGTGTATTTACCGACCATGCTTTATCCTTGATACTAGATATTTCCAGCTAAATATGTCCAATTTTATTCAGTTAAGTGAGTTTTCTTTTGATATCTATGTTACTTTAAGACTAGATGTTAGTTTTGCTTTGTTTCATGCAATGGCCATAAGACAGAGAGAGAAACAGAGATCATGCTATAGTATATACACAGATACACAGATAGACAGAGAGAGAGAAAGAAAGAATGGGAGATCTTGAATGAGGGAGAGATACAGAGGTAGAGAGGTAGAAAGAGAGCTTGAGAGAAAAAGGGGCGAAATGGTCGGAATGGGCAACATGTAACGCCAAAAATAGTTACTCAAGCAACTGGATAAGATTTTGAAACAGTCAGACGTTTCAGATAGCATCCGCTATCTTTCATCAGTGACTAAAGAAGGATCTGGTAGAACTGGGCAACATGTAGCACTTGTAGCACATAGAGGGGACACGCACTGATTCCCGAGTACTCTCCAAACCGTACAAGTGCATTCTGTTGCTTCAAGAGTTCCGTGAACTGCTCTTAAACCACTCGTCATCCAAATCTGGGATTAAAAAGACAAGGACGTACCGCACTCGACCACTTCTGATCCAAGTCTTAGGATTAAGGAGACAAGAAGGAAGTACACTCAACTACTCATAATCTTAGTAAGGGATTAGGAAAACAAGGCGAATTGGGTAGTTTCTTCAACCTTCTTTAAGTAATAGACAATCTGTAATCTTCACGGTTGTTCTTTTAGGCAAGGAAACGCTGTATAAGATGACTTCGTCCATGGTTAACAGGGAACTTCATAGACAGTCCCCTTGCATAGAACGGACGCTGCCGACGCAAAAATACGACTTTATCAATTTCAAATCAGTCGTTCCTTTATTCCAAACCGACATGGGTCGACGTATTATCACCAACATATCAATCAAACATGCCCTACGTTAGTAACCTAAAAATTCGTATATCTGAATCCTCTTTTTCCAACCGTGGATTTCGGTAGGAGAAAATGCCGACTCGCCCAGACTGTGTCTAGATCATAACCCCCTCAAATCGCTCAGATCCAACCTTTTCCTGTTCTAAAGACCCTTTCAAAGACTTCGGTAAGACCTCTAAGCTTCGCTGGTCCAAGCGAGAGTCTAAATGTCTACCAAGGGGTCTTGCTAAGGTTAAGTTTCTCCAAAGGCTCAGAGTAAAGACGTAGGTAACTAATGAGAGGAACTGACCCCGTGTATATGAAACAAACACCTCTGGTGAGATGAACAACTGATCTTTAACAAGGTAAATATCGCCGCTACAAGGGGGAGAAGCAAAGGTCGAGTTTTTATGAGTGGGAGCTACCACTGTAGCTACCTTTATAGGGGGTTTGGAGTGAAGTCATATTATCCGTACAATATTTCGTCGTCGGGTTTTCAGTTAGATTTTGATAGAACCAACTGTCGACAAGGGTCTATGAGACTGCTTTATGACAAAATACAGCTGAATTCTGCACGACGTATCCACTGCTATTCCTACAATGTACTCAATATTTGCTGTCGTAAACGTATACGGTATAGCACGGCTAGATATGATAGGGTCCTTAGTTCACATACATATACAGAGAAAGTATAGTCCGTATACACACGTGTAAAATGTATATCAACTTTTATCCAGCTCTTATAATGTTTTGTTAACAAAACGGGTGATTTGAAAATAGGTCCTTGACGGCAGAAATACCTTCGCGGCTAATTGTCTGTAGTGCGGAGGGGTCGGGGTAACTTGATCGCCTTGTGGAGACAAGTGGACAAACACCCCGCCTGCCAGTTCACGCCAAGTATATAATTGTTTAGCCTCTACCAGGCTCCGCGGATGGCTGGAAAAATATAGCCTCCGTTGCAGGTTCTGAAGCGGCTTTTGGGGGGCAGTTACGGGGTGGCTGATAGTTACGGGCTGGCTACAAAAAGTATATTATCTAGCCCCCCAAAAAGCCGTTTCAGAGCCTGCAACGGGGGCTAGGAAAAATAGTAGAAATTGGCCAAATAGAGTGAGTAGTATGCTAAGGGAGTCGGCTACGGAGAGAGGGTCCAATATGCATACTCGAAACTCTCTGTACCCCTAGAGTAGACTATTAAACTTCTCTTGTATGTTTTTCTGTGTATTTGGCCAATTTCTACTCTTTCCAGCCGCCTCTGGAGCCTGGTAGAGGCTAATAATTGTTGGCAGTCGTGTCCGAATCACTAGTGCGCGAAAAAAAGTGTGTCCTTGACAGCTAGGACACATGTATTTTGTACACACTGCTTTTATTGTTTGGGTTCTCAAAGCCATAAATGTTCGCAGCATTCCATACAAACGCGCTCTGCTTTAGAAACTCATGTTGGGAGTTAAGATTGGCCACCTCCTTGGATTGGCGGTGGCTATTCCTTTTTAAAGATTGCTTGGCCCGTTTTGATTTGGAGTTAGCCTCTACCAGACTCCGTAGATCCAAGGTAGATCGCTGAAAAAATATTGGAAAAATTGGCCAAATAGACATATAACATGTCAGAGAGGTTAGCCGGATATGTAGTACAGCTTGCGACATCGGTCTGTCTATTTAGCCAATTTGTACTATTTTCCCAGCGACCAATGCAGAGCCTATTAGAGTCGCTCAGTGCTTACAATGCATCGTACTTTTGGTCAAAGACAAAACAAAGCCCAAGCAAACAAACCGACACATGATCAAGGACATGAAAACACTTAATCATGAAATTGAAAAGGCAGCAAATAAGATTTGAAGTTTCTGAATAGTTCTGTTACTACGTTTGGTGCCTTGAGTAAACAGTTCCTAAAGAACCTAGGCGTGCTGACGGCATATTGATATTACCCCCCCCCCCCTTCCTTATCAATATGATATTTGAATTGCTTTGTTTGACAATATTGCAGGGCGCACGGCTACCTAAGGGAGCGATCGTTAAGTTCTTTGCGTTACGCTAGAAAGTTAAATATCTCTTTCTGTCAATACACGTCTTGCACTGACGCGTTTGGGAAGCTACTTTTTATGTCGTTATTTGCTTTGGTGATTGGCCGTAAAAACAAGCAGGGGACGAGCGGCCCCTCCCCCGACGGAGCACCCCGTAGTGGCCCCCTAGTCGGCCCGCCCACTGTCCGCCTGTTACCGCCCGCCCTAGGGCCTCTCTGGCCGTTTGTCAACCTTGATTGAAGGATCCATACGGCAGTACAGATCCTACGCCCCTCCCCCCAGCCCACCGCGCCGTCAGTTACAACAACAACAGGCCCCGGCGCCGACCGGGCTGATTTCCAAAACATCGTCACTTTCACCAACAGTTACCACAGGTGCTCTCGTGCCCAGGCTTCGCGGACACTCCCCCGAGCTCCGGACCACCAACGAGAGGGAGGCGCGGCCCCGTCGGTGTTCTACGCCGCCCAGCCCCGAAGTGTATGGACCAACCGGCGCGGTGTTACCCGACCCGGGATTTTGGAACTTAACCCCGTGTTTCGCTCGGTCAGAGTAACAGTAGCCGCCACGACAGGCGATCAACTCTCTCGCAAGCGTGATCATCTCGGGATTTTCCGGTGTTTCTTTCTTTCGAGAGGACATGTGGTCGCTCCGCTCAGCCATGGACGCCCCGGCCCGACCACTTCCGACCGGCGTCGCCGTACCGGCGCTGGGACTCCTTCGGGCGGCCTCGCTTCTCGCCGCCGTAGTTTTGTGCATCGTCTCCCCGGTGGGAAGAACGCAGCTTATATCTGGTGAGCATAACTCACATGCCTGCCGGGCAAACTAGCACATGTGTCAGGAACACGGCCACCGGTTGTTGTGAGCGGCGTTTGCCAGATCGCAGTAGGACACCGTGCTAACAAGTCTACTACTGACATGTGGTGCTTGTTGTTACTAGAACTCCACACTACATCGTTTACCTTTTTCTATTAATCACAGACTATAGCTCGAGTTGACTGCACTAAAATGATGTATCGGTGTGCACTTGACTATCACGGTGACCTACACTACTTTTTATTTCAATGTTTTTGTACGGAAAAGTCCTTACAAAATATACCATAATGTTCGCCAAATTGCGCCATGTTTACATATGTTACTCCCACGTTCGTTTGGAATAGAAAGAAACAATCGAAGACTGAGAAACAAACTAATTTTCCTCCCTAGGTTCCATCGCGACCTGTAGGAACGAGGGTGAACCAGTCATCATCCCTCTCATCGCTTTCGACCCCTGTATCAGCTGCATCTGTCTGGTAAGTCACTTCATAAACATTATCAAACGCCTTCGTAAAATCTACAACTATCCCCATTGAAATGTGGTACTTTTATGTTGCAGTGTTTGAATACCGTGAGTTCCATTGCTACTAGCAGGCGTAAGAATTCAGAACTGTTAGCGTTCAGAAATATATAAACATCCTCTTGTACCCACTTCGAGATATGAACTTAAATTACCAGTTGGTAAAGTTGTGTAAATTTTGAAATCGTTTAAATCGTTCAAACAAAATAAAGATTATGTGTAAACAGTGCTAAATGCAATTTGCTTGATGTCAAATTTCTATGAAAATTATTGCCAAAAAGCAGTATGAATATTAATTATAGTTACGTACTGATAACCCCCAAAAAATTATGAGCACATGTAAAGATAAACTGTATAAAAACATATATGGTGAAAGGAATGTCCCTATACAAAAGTCTATATATATACCTATATCTATACTGAACTTGTTTTGTGGTTTGTACATAGTTCTACTGTGCAATTTGTCTGTCAGACCACATCGGAAACAGTGTCACCACTTGAAAGTTGAACTGTTACCTGTTATATAGGGCCAGTAGCTACTTAGACGTCAAGGAATGTCCACTAATATTTGATCAAGGTAGCTCTCAGACACATCCCAGACATCATTGTTTCGCCCCAAACAAAAGATAAACAATTCCACAGTATACAGATTAGTTTGGCATCGTCCTTATGTTGTTAGATATGAAAATGCCACACGTTTTTCAACATGTCAAACCTCGCGACTGTAGCCTGCGTGTGTGTTGTTGCCACTGTTTTGTTACATAGAAACTTATCCCATCACTCTCGCTCGACAAGTCTCCACCTGGCCCTTTGCAACTGTGTCTCACGTTTTTACTCTTATCAACTGCTTAAGGCCATACTCTAAATGTCAGCTGACATTTAAGGCAAGCGAATTGAACTTTGTGATTGAAACTGACACGTTAAGGGCGAGTCAGGCGTTAGGTTGAACGTGTATCAAGGTTAGAGTGTTGGTTCTGTATTCTGGGCAAAGACTTAAATGTGACAGACCTATAAAAAGGGGGACAGGTTAGGTGACCCACTACAAGTACCGGGCGGTCGTGTGTTTAGTGTGACTGCGGGGGTTCGACAAGTATAAGACAAGTTGTTTTATTATGAGCGCTGCGAGACGCCGTAGCGACCATTGAAATCCTTTAGATTACACGCGTTGTGTGTACGTTTCACTTGTCTTAATCTTTATACGATAATAGAGATATTTTTCTTAGTTCTTTGGAAGAACTTTGTGGATAAATTGGTTGTGTGGGATTATGGTGTGAGCGCCACCTGGAGTGAGGATTGTTTAGAAAGGTATGCAGCGATTTTTCAGGTAGAGCAGCTAACTAGACCTCCATGCTTTTCGTCACGGTTTGTTTGAAACTATAGCAGTGTCTATCGGAGATATACCTTTTGGAATAACGTATGAAGGCGCTAGCGTTGTTGAAATGCACCTAGATGTGTTAACTAGACTCCCTTTTCGTGTATGAATGGAACTTTAGAAGTCTGTATCGGATCTTTATCTGATAATTGTGCTTGGGTAGACTCTGAATAACGCATGAAGGAGCTAGCGTTGTTGAAATGTTGCTGGCGCCAGCGACGTCGCCGACTGAAAGCGCTACCTGCCAGACACGGTCGTTCGGTGCACGCCAGGTACGATTCCAATGTCCAGCCAAGCGTGGGGCTATGCAAAAAGTGGTCTGTCATCCCGGCCGCGCGCCGTCGTTAATTATCAGTGTTAATTTCAGTGCAAATGAAGGAAGGCGTCTGCGTGTTCGGCACAGTCTCGTAGCCGCCACCAGGCCTTCCTACGGGGGTATAGATCGCAGTATTCGGTAAAAAGAGGAATGATCGGCCAGGAGAGTCAGTCCACGGGAAGGTTGAACATTTCCACCTTCATTTCTTGACCAGTGAAACCCTATGGTGGCCAAATTCCACGGGCAAAATCATTCCTCTTACAGCAAGCTTGCTTAATACAGCCAGCTAGTCTCTACGTATACCAGACTAACTACGCCGACTATAGGGAGAATATTTGCCTGGGTTTCATTTGCAGACTCCTACACAGGCGAAATGTTCTTCACCGTGGACTGACTCTACTGGCTAATTAGTTCTCTTCCGAATTCTACGATCCATCGCCCGTAGGAGGGCCTGACGAAGGCTAGAGCTGTCTGGGTGGGCGGGCATCCCTCCCAGCGCCGTGGAGACATCGGGGAGCCCCCGATGGTATGGTTTCCAGGCTAGTAGTTTCGCGACCGTGTGTAAATTACCTCCCGGTATTCCCCGCCCAGCTCCTCGAACTGACGCCGTCTCGCTCCCCTGCTCGGTCTTGTTTTCTCAAGCTTCACTCAGTAAACAATGGCATTCAGGCCTTTTACCTGTAATTACCTGCACTGTTTCAACGTACGGCCCGACGTTAGGAAGTCATTACCTGAGCGCCGTTCCGTGCATTGTGCGCGGCGTGGCGCTCTTTGTGGTCAGTAAGGTGAGCTAAGAGACCGGTGAAAAGGGTACACCTTTACAGGTGAATAGAACACACCTTTACCTGTGTAGACACCATTGTGTCACTTAGCTGGACTGCTCCTCAAACAAACCAGGAGGCGGAAAGATCAGTGTTGGGGTCTATTATTACAAGGATATAATGTCCTAATAAAAGACGACAACGCCAACGACTTACCAAAACATGCTCTCTTATGAGAACCGTCTAATTTTACGTTAATCTTTTAACGATTCTTTCTAGTACATCGACAAGACAATTTCCCATTTACCAACTACCAAAAGCACAATTTGCAACAACGATAATTTCTCTCCAGAGACTGTATTGCAGACTTTTAATGACAAGTGTCTATTTTTTTCCCATGGTTATTTATGTGTTGGCTTGTTTTCCCACAAGCTAGAGTTGCAATAATCGACATACAGAATTGAAGTGTAAAAATAATTAAGTGGTACGTTATGTAAAATGTAGGTAAATACATGTCTAGACAAACGCCATGTAACCGTCGTTTGGATTAAAAAATGTTTTATAACCCTAAAAATGTTAATTTGACATTAACACGTCTAAACAATTAAGCAATCAAAAACGAGACGAAAATGTATCAAGATTTCATCAAAAACGTGTTGCTCTAAGTCTTGCTTTTTTCCGGTTTGTGACAATAACGCGTTATTTTGACAGTGTATATGATATTTACTTAGTAAATTACATCTGTAAGTTTCAATGGGGCGTCTCATCTGACATTGACAAATAGTTGATTGAAATTGACGACGAAATCTACACGAGAGCGAAACAAAGCCAACGGCGAGGGGGCGCCGAGGTCACGAAATGAACGCCTTGTCTGCAAATAACGTATTATTACCCCCACTTAACCCATTGTTACAATCCACAAATTGCCCACAATCCCCATTTCTGGCGTTCCTTTACAGTAAGGTTGTGAAAAGAGGTGTCTACTTTGGGTCTACTTAGCGCTAGGTTAGCCTATACCAGGCTCCACAGGTGGCTAGAAAAATAGTAGAAATTGGCCAAATAGACAGATATACGCCAGAGGAGCTAGCTTAGTAGCTAACCAGGGAGTACAGTTTCCCTAGGTCGCAAACTGTACACCCTGGCTAGCTCACTCCTCTGATGTATACCTGTCTATTTGGCCATTTTTCCAGCGACCTGTGGAGCCTGGTACTACCAGTGGTAGAGGCTAGCTCCATGTTGTATTTTTTGTGTGGATATCAGTTACAAAGCGAAGGCCAACATTACATTTCAAGGTGACGGATTAGCCAGCTTAAGAAGAGCATTCGAAAAATCTGCGGGTTTAATGCCACGGGTATTTCCATTCCGCGGCGAGGGAAACTGACTCGAGTCATGTTCAAACTTTGTAACGGAGATTATGTATGTTTGAATAGCGCGTCGGGCTTGGGAAAAACGACCACAAGTGGTGTACAGGGTAATCTCCGAGGTATACTGTACACCCAACCCCCACATTGCCCAGGATTGCTGACTAATGAAATTGTCTCTACTTTAAGCCTTGATGTGAAAACCATTTCTTATTGGAGGGACCTTTCGTAACTGGTGGCTTGGGGTGGGTGTATGAGATATTCTCCAAGCAGAGGTTTCGGTCGAGTGGGGTAGGAGTGTCCGGGATTTTTTACAAGCAGAGGTTTCGGTCAGCCGGTGCAATGGCCTAATGGGTAGAGTGTTCGCCTTGCATACGGTAGGTCGTGAGTTCGAACCCCGGCCGGGTCATACCAAAGACTCTAAAAATGGTACTGCTTTCTCTGCTTAGCACTCAGCATTTGGGAAAGAGTATGGAAGTTAAACACACATCGCTACCAGCGGACCAGCCCCCTGCTGTAGTGACTTGCACTTGTGTGGCCCAAGGGCTACAGAAATGGAAATGGGCGCCACCCCAACGCATCTGATCAAGATGTATGGGACACTTTAACTTTAACTTAAGAGGTTTCGGTCGAGTGGGGTAGGAGTGTCGAAGAGGAACGTAAAAAATCCCGGACACTCCTACCCCACTCGACCGGAACATCTGCTTGGAGAATAGTATGGGATACAGGCTCGATACGTCCCGAGGTGTAGGCACAGCTAGAGGGTATACAATATGACGTCATGCAACGTCATTTTCAGGTGCCCAATTAGTTGTGGTTGACATGGTAACGTTAACAAGTTCATGCAAAACGCTACTACCAATTTCACCAACAAAGTGGTGTCCGTTTTACTTTTAATTCGAAGAGCTGCAATTCAGTATGTAGTGGTGCATCTATCAATGAGAATCCAAAACAAAAGGGGGCACATTCACTTCTTCTTCTGATAGACCTAGGTTTTCGATACCGAGCTTTTGTGCTACTTAAAATTTCGTTTTTGATACGATAACAATTTTAAGGAAAAGAAGCTCTTGTTGCTTTGATAAATCTATCAACAATGACTAAATAGTCTCCCCAGAGACCCAGCTAGGACCAACATAAAAGACAGGAGACCACGTCGTCTGGCTCTGGATAAGAGACAAATCACAACTGTTCATTAGGCTAGTCCGTAAACCCCCCCTTTCCTCAAGTCGGACTGTTAATTGAATCCCAAGTGAGACCTGGTTCCGAGCGCTGCTGAGAGGACGGGCTTTACTGAAGGGAGAACGTCGCCAGGCTTGGGCAATTCACTTGGGTTGGGCCTTTTGTAGTAAAAAGAGGGAAGAGAGAATGATCGAATGAATGACATAGAAGGAAGGAAAGAAAGAAAGAATAAAAGATATCATGTTTATATTTAGCAAAAAAGGGGTACGAATATATGTTATAGAAAATAAACAAATAGAAAACAGAGAGAAAGAAAGGAGAAAGAAAGACATGCAATGAATAGAGAAGACAAAGACAACAAAAATTTTAAGGGTTTTCGGGCAAAATGTGGAGCAATTACAGTACAATTCATCCGACGTGACTTGAAACACGCGCCCATTTTCACTGCGTACACCTAGACGTGGTTGCACCGATTATACAGCTGGTTATATAATAACTTTATTGCACAACAATGGTACAAGAAAGTATGGCATTCACTGGTACATAGATAACATTCTATTAGGCTAATTAGTCTATCTTGTAAAATATGGTGTAGTAGTATGGGATGACTGGGATTTTACAATCATTGGAGGAGTTTCTAACGTCTAGACATTCTTTGATATACTTCCCAATGTATACCATGTATGGGTTGTCACATGTTATTATGTACTTAAATTTGCTATTCAAGTCCATTGCGATGACTCACACACGGTATAAACAATACCGTTAGGTGTAGTTTGAATCTCTTGGGCACGACTTGAAGTGTATTCACCAAGTTTTGAAAACTCCCCTCTTAAGAACAATCAGTCTCCTCCCTTTGAAGGTCGTATATGGAGTGCTCACCTTAAAACCGTTAAAGCCGAGTTACCTTAAGCAACTAAACACGTGGAACGGCTTCATGTGTGTACAACACGGACCGCCTTTGAAGTCGATGTCAATGTTTGTAACATCTACGGAAAGCCGCACGGCAAGTCTTCGATCTACGTATGCATTTGTCACTGTGAGGTAAGATAAGACAAAAATTGAAATTATAATAAGATTCTAGAATGGTAGCTCGTTGCTACTTAGGCATCGTTCCTGAACTTAGAAAAGGAAAGGAAAGAAAATATGTAAATACATATGTCTACCACTTGCCATAAACTTCAACCAAAAGCAGCGTTGCACAGTTTAGTGAACGTCCCCAAAGGCGTATACGGGCATACTGGAGAGGGTGGGGTAAAGGATAGCTTTCGTAAATGTTCTATCAATTGTCAAGGTCTTGACACAATATCAAGAATTATAGGTACATAGTAGAGACATTTCTAATCAGCTAAGTGTGCAAAGGATAATTCCCAACGCGCCAGTTTCCCTTCAGAGTTACGTTGATACATGAAGGTGTATGCACAAGTCGGTAATCGCGAAGCAGACATGAGAAAACAGCGCATAGGCAGAACAGGAGCAAGCCCGATAAGAACGGGTGAATGTCAGCGACTAGAAAGAATGGCTCCTTTGATACGAGCGGGAAAACACCGTACTGAGGTCAACCGATATCCGTAGGACCGAATCGTGCAACGTTTTATCGATAAGAAAACCACACGTTACAAGTACAATGCCTTTATTATACTTCCGAGATTTTCAGATGAATATGCAAACTTCCAAAATTCTACCACGCAAGTTCGTTGTGTGATAGCTAGCAAACGGGGCAGTTAAAATGTTATTGTACTATAGTTTGCAAAAAAAAATACGAGCGGGGAAACACCATTCTTACAATTCTACAAGTATCGGGTAAAACGTCATAGCGGTCAAGAGACACTATGGACGAAGCAAAACGCATTGTATTGAAAGCGTAAAACAACGTTTGGTGCCAGACGCTTTCTCAGACGAAGTAGTCCTTGAAGGTACGGAAATCAAAAGCATCATTGTGTTCAATACAACTTCAAGTACACAAAAAGATCAAAGTACGATATTTCGAACAAGTACGTCTACTTTTTCCCTCATCGAACAAGTTTGACTCGGATCGTGGCGCCAGTGAAAGTTTGCTTCTCCGCCGCCCGACCACAACGCTCGCTTTGAACGTATTGATTTTGAGGCAGATATCGAACAAAGGACGCCTTGTGTCCTGTGGTATTGTCCAAGTCTCCACAAAAGTCCTTAGCTTCCTAAAAGCGACCAAAAATCAACTCAAGAGCAACCCACATGTCTGAAAGGGGAGCAATTTGTGGTTTGTGAAAATACTCATTTATATTCATCACAACTTTCCGTTATAACCAATTAACGTTACACCAGAACGCTAAGTTTATCGATGACGTCGTATGATTCTAAAAAGAAACAATTTAAGAGCTGTGTTCATCGTTTGTACGTTTCCTTCTTCTCCTGTGTGGTTTGTAGTTGCCTTCAAGGCTGTTTTTTTTCTCCTGAGGATGATACTGCCAGTCCCGTTTGCAGTGCGAAGTTAAACCAGTCAGTATTGCTTCTCGGAAGGAAACTCAAGCACTATGAAACGTTTTCAGGCGACTATACCTTAGTTGTGTGTAACAAACTTTGTTAACGGTCGCCCCCTGCGCGTACCGTAACTCCACCGGTAACGCTGACAGGTCAGAGTCTAGCTCCACTATCCCCAATCTGCCAGCAGTGCGGCTGAACCCTACACCGGAGCCGCCCCGTGCTTGTTATATCTAGATCTAGTAGTATTTATGTAAGCCTATCTGCGAGATAAACGCGAACATGTGTACACGTGTGCGCCGATGTCCGCGCGAACCATGTGTGAAATTGTGTCGGTTTTCTGCGTCTATTTCAACACCGCGTCTCACAAACGGGTCCACATCCGTCCCGTCTAATGATTTTCAGATTGCACCATGATAGTGCATACTGCGCCCTCTGTTTTCCAGAAATAACTGACAGTGTATAATAGGTTACCATTGATTTTACCGCGTTTTTCTTTATTCAAAAGGCTTGCTAATAAAGTAGAACAAACTGAAAATTACAAAATTGATTCCGCGTTTAGCCCCTCCGTCCTCAAGGATAACTATGTAGGTAACTTGAAATTCTACAGCTAGCATCGAAGAAGTTCCTCGGAACAGAGAAGTACAGGAGACAACTTTTAGGGACGAAGAGGGGAGAGCGACAAGAAAAGGAAAAGGTGCCTGCAAAAAGAAGTGTCTAGAAAAGATAAAACGAAAGTGTGAAAAAATTACATAAAAGACGAGGTAAGGGGAAGCGGTATGAAGAAGAAGGGAAGGAAGAAAGATTAAGAATGCCAGACTGTTTCTTAGCAGTGCGTGAAGTTCTGAGCATGTTGGTTTCCAATCAAAGGCACGATGTCAGTACCCCTCGCTATCTACATCCGATCACCTGATCCTTCTCTTTTGAAGCCCTAATCGTCCCTTCGGTCGGAGCCATGTCCTTTTGAACTCGCCTTATTTTCACATATTGGATCAATTTCAGCGCAAGTCAAAGTTTCGCCCACCTCGCTGACCTACTCAATTAATATCTCATAGCCGCGGTGCAGCCTGGGTATTCCGTTACATGGTCAACCGCATGTGATGCACATCGGTCAAGTTCAAGAAAACACGCGGTTGTTTTTGCCAGGTGTTCGGGGTTATTTAGTGTCGCGGGATCGGAGTATCACTCGTAAATTTACCCCACCTGATGTCGATTTCAATTAAACCAAGCTGATGCTGATTTCACGCGAAATTGGGAGCAAGGACGGGATGAAGCAATGGCAATCAGGCGTGGCTGTGGGGTGTTATGTGGTCGTGGCTCAGGGGTGTTATGGGGTCGTGGCTGAGAGGTGTTATGGGGTCGTGGCTGAGGGGCTGGTTGGCGGGAATGTGTACAGTTGCCGTCCAACGATGGCAGACGAGGATTCGCAAGGCAGACGTCGTTAGTATGACGGGCTGCTTCGAATAAAAAGGCTGTTGAACGTATTCCCCTTATTTGTTACCTACTTTCTTTCTCTTTCTCTGATTTCTTTGGCTACGTTTTGATCCATCTGTCTTTGCAGTCGTCGTGGCGTACACGAAGTAAAGAGACAATCGTATTCGTTTTCCCCACATTCTCTAAATCTGTCTATTTCCAGCTCCGCCGCCATACCGAAAAGAAACACGACATTTTCTCACTGGTAATTTGTACGAAAATAATTTATTTAACAGTTTTGGAATTCGAGTTTCCAATGAGCGTAACACAAACCCGCCTTATTTGACATTCCGTACAAATGACACCTGTTGGATTCCTTGTCCGTTATAATACCATTATCAAACGTTACATCATTATTTCGCCTAACGTCAGCCGCTGGTGGTAAAACTTTCAAAATGATTCCCTTGCCCCAAAGTCGCCCCTGCTTTCCTTCAAGTAGTTGACGGAAATTCCTTACATACAACCTACGGTTTGCCGAACAAGTGGCTCTTCAAAACTAGGTTACAACCATGGTAGCGCGGAGTCAAAGCCATGAAAGCGATTAGCGTAGGCCAGTCTATCTCTCTTCGGTGATCTTCGAATCTTCTGCTTCCCTTCAAGTAGTTAATGGAAATTCCTCCCAAACAACCTCCAGTTTACGGAACAAGTGGCTTTTCAAAAGTAGGTTAGCGTAGGCCGAACGATCTCTCTTCGGCAAGGTACCCCTCACGCCCCCGCCCGACCACACGTAACATCTCGTTATAATCTGGTTAGTTGAAGAGTTTCCTTATCACGACAAGAAGACACTAAGCCACAAGACAAACTCTACCAGCGTTAAGACGTGGCGGGCACAAAGGTGTAAGAACCCATAAGCCTAAAGGTAACCAACATAGGTGAGCTAGTAAACAGATTAGGGACCTCTAGTGTACTTTGTAGGGTTGTACATAAACAAGCTTTGGGTAGGTTCGATTGGTCTATATGGAAAGGATTGCTGGTCGTATGTTTTCTTCCTTTATTGTGACCTCTTTCTCGTCAAAATCGACCTACACAGCTGTCAAGGACAAGGAAATTTATTTCAAGGAGAAAGTTTTTATCTCATAAAACTTGTCTTATCCTTAGTCTCATTCAAGAAACTAGGTTTGATGCGTAAATTTGATACAGTACGAGACCGACGCTTGAGGTTGAATCCAAGTTTGCAAGATCATTGCTATTATAGGTACCGTTCAATCCTTGGTCATAATAGAACAACGGGCTTTGATGACTTCAGGCGTTAAAAGACGGGTTGCGTCGACCATCCCAACATCCGCGACTGTTCTCCAAAGTCGTTCGGTTGCCACTCAGAACCATACGTTACCAGCTGTCTTAGTGTAAAAACATCTGCGTCAAATCAGACGACCTGAGGCAAGCAAATCTCGTTCTCTTGTCCACAAGTTCCGAAGAGAACTCCATTTCTTGTCTACTCACAGATAATACCACACAAATGTAGGATAGTCGCGACACCATTACGAATAGGTTGCCACTCACAACCAGACGTTACCAGCTGTCTTAGTGTAAAAACATCTGCGTCAAATCAGACGACCTGAGGCAAGCGAATCTCGTTCTTCCTCCTCCCGCCGAATTCCGCAGCTTCCAACTGATGGAAAAGTAATGGAGCTGTTTGTTTGGTTTTGCCGGGGTGACCTGCGCGCGGGGCCCGGGGCCTGACCGGAGCTGTCCATCGCGACGCGTCGGCGAGACGAGCTCCGTATGGCCGCGCGTAGTGAGAGACAGCACGTTGACCTTACTCTCCAAGCAGAGGTTCGGCTTCGATAGCCTCCGTTGCAGTCCTTGAAATTAATGGAAAAAAAAACGCTGCGGGAAAAGGACTGCAACGGTAGCCTCTACCAGGCTCCGTCCTATCGTTGGGAAAATAGTAGAAATCAGCCGAGGTACTCTGATATACAGGGTAGGTCCGCTATACAGTGAAGCTCCAATTATCGATGGACGGAGCCTGGTAGAGGCTATAATTCTAGGCTTTTTTCAGGCTTTCTACTTACTTTTCCCTTGGCTGACAAAAGAAAACCTGAGAAATTAGAAAGCCCGATGAAAACGCATAAAAAGACGTCAAAAAAGCCGGAGTCGAACCTCTGCTTGGAGAGTTAGTTTGCCGTGTTTCTCCAAGCAGACGAACTGTAGTCTCTGTTAGACTCGATGGGATGCTGGAAAATATAGCAGATGACTTAGCCGGCCATAGAGTTACCGTTTACAATCAGTGCCTCTGATGAGTACGTATTTTGGTCGATTTCATGTTTTCGATTCGACGGGGAGGTTATTTTGTCGGCCTTCTGAGGCTTTTTCTACGTTTCTACGTCTATCTCTAGTGGTGCGCGCTTTCTTCGGGCTACCTTTCGGAAATTCCGCTACTTTCTAAGAGTTGACAATGTGCACTACTTGAAAGCTGTCCTAGATGTTGCAAAAACACACGCAAAACACTGATACTGAACCGGATCCTTACATCTGCTTGGAGAGCACGCTGGCGGGAAGCTGCCCCGTTCCCACGACTTGTGCGATTTGATCGGTTTTAGTTCCATCCTCCCGCGCCCAACTAAACACAACCGTGACCTGAGAGTGGCCGAGGGAGTCAAACCTCAGTTTAAACGACATGATACCACATTTCTACATCCAGGGATCAAGCAGAAAGAAGGATGTCTGATTTCAACCGATATCTGTTTCTCTACTCCTCGCTATCTTTATGTACTCACCTTTAAACTTGATGTCTGTCATAGATCAGCTTAAAAGTTCATATCTGTGTCGGTAGAGTTTATTCTGAAGTAGGATTTTAACTATGATTTCCAACACAGGAAAACCTTTTGGCTTCCTCGAACTCCTTGACAAAGACTGGTCGTAAACAGACGAAAAATTTAGGTTTGGGTCAACCCTGCTTCTGCAATTATGATATTTCTATAAAAGTTGACTATTTTGATTATGAAATACGGCAGTTCCAAAAGATTTATGAAACGAGCCCAGGAAAGCTTAGATACATGTTTTGATAAATCTAAGACTGGTTTCCATAAAAGAAAACAATTCTCAGTGACAGGCTGTCGAAACGTTCGCTGTAGATTAAACTATCTGACAGTTATGGGTCACACATTTAGCACAATATTTATGCTTTAAAAAAACGAGAACGATTTGTGCCTGGATATGTGTACAGTGTTGGACAAGAGCACAATCCTCTAATATCGCGTTATATTGTTATGTACGGAAACCAGGCGGAAATCGATGTTACAAATATCCATGTTCCCCCCGACTGCCACACTGTTGCAATGAGATGAAACTCTTCTGATATCGCGGACTGAATTCTCTGACAACTTCTGTCAATAATCAAATCGTAAATCTCTTTAGTCGTTCGGAACGTGGCCACGAATTCCGGTATAGGGGCGACCTGTCTCCGCTGGATTGCAGTTTTCCTGCGGCGTGGATAGAGTGGTTAGACATATGCTGAACGCGCGGCAATGAACGATCTCAGATTGAGGACTGCCGACAGCCGTTTGGGGCTGTTCATAAGATGTGAAGGGGTGTAAAAGGGTAGGGGATAGCCTCCGTCGCAGGCTCTACACGGGCTGGGCTTTTTTTTATGATGGCGTATCAGTTCTATTGCACTAGGTTCGTTGTTGTCAGCAGCAATTGAACTGATATGCCATCAGAAAAAAAGCTAGACTTGTAGAGCCTGCTAATGAGGCTATAGAGGTCGACGTTTTGTTTCGACTTTTTTTCCAATCTAGAGACCCGGCCTTGTAATATGTCTTGCCTCATCCAAACAATCAGAAATTCAGTCGGCCCTTCTTTAAGACCTGTCTCCGCGGGATTGCAGTTTTCCTGCGGCGTGGATAGAGTGGTTAGACATATGCTGAACGCGCGGCAATGAACGGTTTCAGATTGAGGACTGCTGTCAGCCGTTTGGGGCTGTTCACAAGGTGTACTGGAGGGATAGAGCACTAGCCTCCTTTGCAGACTCTATCTACGAGTCGGGCTTTTTATGGTGGCATGTCAGTTCTAGCTATAGGTTCGTAGTTGCAATAGAGCTGATATGCCATCAGAAACGTGTCAAATTGAGTCGATCTCGACTAAGACACGATCAAGTTACTGCTAAGACTATTCACTTCAAGACGAGCTACGAACTAAGACCAAGACTCTTGCTTTGGTCACAACAGCCCTTAGACATCAAAGTTCCTCTAAGATTTTTTTAAAGACCTGGTCCAAGTTTAAAGATATGGCTACTAATGGCTTCAAAAGTTGCAAGATATATTGACGGATACTGCTACCGCGTTGTAATCAATACTTATGTATGTATGGTGCAGACGATGATATCTAATGTAATTTTCCCGCCTTTTTTCTGACAGAACCAGGAAGTGACGTGCCGGAAGGAGCGGTGCCCGCGGCTGGACGACTGTTCCCTGGTGGTGAAGAAGCGGGGCGTGTGCTGCGAGCAGTGCAAAGGTGGGCAGATGATGATAAGAATTTTCTTGTAAATTCTTGCCCAAGGGCATTTAGTCGAGTATTGTCATATTTTTCATTAAAAGTATACGCCTTCCTCAGCTTCACACCCGAAGATGAAAATGGGAAAAAATCATGTGAAGGCATTGGTCAATCTACTCTACAAGCAGAGGACGAAGGATGAGATGGTTACCATCTTCTGATCGGTACCCGAATATGTTTCTGACAGCTTCAAGTTGAAGGGGTAAACTGGTACCGATCAGAAGACGGTGACGATCTGTTCAAAATTCGTTTCTTCTTCTAGACCTATCACAGAGTGGAACTTGCTGCAACCAAGTACAGTAGGGGCGTCCTCATTAGATAACTTTAAACAACGCGTACAGCTAAATATGCAAAGGTTAGTTGTGACAAGTCGTTCGGTGTGATATAACCAGCTGCTACCGCGCAGTTATACTGGATATGTAGATACAGAAGTCAAAGGAAGGCGGTGGTCAGTCCAGAACCTTAACCCACTGCCCCATCTCCTAACCCCAAACACATCTCACACACGTTGTGATGATGAACGATGTAGAAAAATAAATATTAGCTCCGATCCCAACCCGACAAAAGCCGATGTTGTTTCCTTCCGACACCCGTGTTGGTTTTCGTGCCGGCGCGTCAATGGCGGGAGAACATTTGGGGTGACGTAATAAACAAACGTGTGCAGCGGACCGTAGCCATGGCAATGATGGATGACCCCGCCCTATGAGACAGGTCGGTTGAGAGGAACCCACCGGTGAAGGCTGCAGACGGACCGTGAGCGTCTTTAGGGAATCCATCACTCAAGACCCCCATTCCATAGCCTCTACCCGGCTCCACAGGGCGCTGGAACAATCGTAGAAGTTGGCCAAAATCCAAATAGACGGATAACATGCCGGAGAAGTTAGTCCGCTATAGAAGTTACAGTTTGCGACCTCTAGATGGATGTGGATGGGATATTGGACCCTCTCTCCGTAGACGACACTTAACTATTTTACAGCCTTCCACGGGGCCTGGTAGAGGCTACTAATTCCACTAAACGGCGATCACGTTGCGACGTTGATGCGATCTAAAGTGGCTTTGTGTAACCCTCGATTTCATCATTGTGATACATAATATCATGCAAAATGTAAAAGCATGACTGAAAAGACAACGAAACATACAAAGCGTAAAAAAGATTCCTACTTTATTTGCGGCTTATTTCTGTCAGCGAATTCCAGTCATCAGTTGTTACAACGAATTGCTTGACAAAAGTGTCAGTTGACAAATGAATTATGGTGTCATCTGTAATGGGACATTGTTGATATCAATAAACACGTATCATTTTGGAATACTTTAAAAATGTGTATTTTCATATTTTCATATCTGACTGTGCAGACACGGGACTGCAGTCCCGTGATATTTTATGTTTCCACTTTGGAAGATGCGTGACTTTTTCCTTTTAAGATTCGTTTGGTCATGGCAAAGAAGAAGGGAAGTGCGAAATTTATTGTTGAAGAAATATTTGACATGGCATCCGTTCGTCGCAGCGTGTTTCCTACAAGTCGTTAAACCCCAACACAGAAGCACCCCCTGCAAGATGTCGCCCGGAAACTTGTCCGTGCCCGAGAAAGTTTGCTCCGCGGACCACCCACACGTCCACGGCCTTGGTGTGGTAACCTCTGTCTCAACCCGCAGCTAGCCTGGATACCAGACCCTTGGTGCTAAACGATACCAACCTCTTTTGGCCGGGGGAGCACATCATAGTCAAGTCAAGTTTACTGCACAACAATTGCATCTTACGCGATATGGAGTCAACACCCGGTCTTTCTTGGCACCCCGATCTGTAATATCTGTCGCGCTGAGGGTCCGTGTGCTAACTGTGGTGGCGGGGAAATTTGCTTCCCCGACCGAAGGATTAGTGGCTGTAGCACGGTGGCTTGGTACCCAGGCTATCCGCAGCAGACATACTGTGAACATAAGATGGCCCCTCATGTCGGCCTGGCGCCGGGCGGGCGATACAACCTGTCGGGCCGTGTTGACAGTCTGGCCGCCCGGTCAGTACAAAACCCGCCTGGTGCCGACAGGACAGAAATGGTAGATGCTGGGAAAGAGTATCTACCTTAACGATATCTTGCGTGGGTGTGTCTCTTAGATGAAAATCTACACTTTTATCGGCATTTGAAAAGGAATATACCCTTACAAAACCTCCGGTAGAAAATGCAGATACACTGAAATGGTATTCAGAAACGAGATGGTGGGAAAAAACCGAAGTGTCTACCTTTGTAGCGATGTCGTATGCGGGTGTGTCTCTTGGATGAAAATCTACACCTTCACTGGCAGATGAAAGGAGATACAATGTATACCCTTACGAATACTCAAGTCGCACCTAGTTACATGTAGATGGATAGAAGGTTCTATCGTGCCGTCGAGCGTGTCTCTTAGATTATGAAAATAAAACAATCGACGCCTTTGTCGATGGGACTTCGAAGAGACACACCTAAAGAAAACTACAAAAACTTAAAATTATGCACCCATTGCAATAATCTAGTGTGATTGTAACTGTCGTTTAGAGACAGCTTTTCTGAATGTCTTTGTTGTTCTTTTATCTTCTTCCCAGGTTGTACATTTCAAGGTCAGGTGTACAACAGCGGCGACAAGTGGACGTCAGAACAGGACCCCTGCGCGCAGTACGCATGTCAGGTAAGCTCGGCAACCAATCT
Organism: Branchiostoma lanceolatum; assembly: GCF_035083965.1. Taxonomy (NCBI): domain Eukaryota; kingdom Metazoa; phylum Chordata; class Leptocardii; order Amphioxiformes; family Branchiostomatidae; genus Branchiostoma; species Branchiostoma lanceolatum. Next base: position 3,369,575 of record NC_089736.1, read on the forward strand.
GAAGCGTGGACGTTCCTATCGTCTGCAGGGTTCCAAAAACCGTTCTATATTCTCTTATACACCTGTTTCGGGTTCAAAAGTCCCCCCCCCCTCCCACACCTGTTTGTCGTTCTGACATGATTTATTTTTAGTACCAACAGTAAACACTTCCACAGCGGGTCTGTTATTTTTCAGCAGGCTAATTAAGGTATCATGTTTGGGCCGACATGTCTTCTCTACCACGGTTCAGTGACACGGGTTTCCTGACTTCAGTTTCCGGAAAATAAATCATGACTACCGTTACATACACTTAGCGGGCACTCGTATTGATTTATGTTCTCAGTCTACAATGTTCCAGACACTTGTGATGTTTACTTGTCAAAACTTTGCCTTGTGAGCAAACCAGTCCCGGAAATACGTAGATGTATTTGCTTTGTTTCATCGCTTGTATCGGAGGTCCGTGTTGATTTAAAACATAACTGATTCATTTTGTAGCGACTAAGAATAAACAGTCACGGAACAACTGACTGCATGATAAGTTTGACTCTTAACGTATGCTAGGATATGATGTTTAGGTCATGACAGAATAAACATCAAGACGACGCCGTGGGAAGTAAGAAACTGAGACGTTTTTCTGTTAAAGATCACTCAGCGACCTATTGTGTGGGTGGGGGAATTTCAGGTGTTCTATAAGAGTGACAAGAGAAATGATACAGCCGCGTTACGCTATCTTTAGAAGAAGCCTGTTGTTACTAAGACGTAAAATTAAGTACCCAGCTACTGTATTACAGCACACCATAAGCCAAAGAAAGCCAAGTCATGAAGCTTGCTTATACCCCATTTCCACTAGTGCGGCAACCTCACTGCGACCGCTTAACGAGCAAATATTTCACCGATCGCTCAACGACTTTTATAGATAAAGAACGAATTCTATAACATTTTGTGCGTTTTGCTGTCTTTCAAATCATGCTTTTACATCTTGCATCATATTCCGATCATGAAACCAAGGTTCTCCCAAACCAAATTTTGGTTGCTGTGCGGTTGCGATTCGACGATCAGCGATCGCCGTCTAGGGAAAAGGGGGCCTAAAGCCGGCGTCACAATTCATGCGAGCGTCGGCCGACTTTGTAGATCGCCCGAAGCTCGCCGAATGTCAAAATCGCCCGAGCGTCGACCGTATTTTCCAATGAAGATCTCGGGCGACGTCCGTGGAACATTAAATAATGAAAATCCCCCATGAGATGGTACCATCTCTTAGACATGGACGAAGTCAGTATCGACTAACCTGGTAGAAGGCCAATATTTGGATCAGCTTTTATTTCTAAAAATCGCCCGAAGACCGCGTAATCGACAGAACGTCGGCCGTACTTCGGCCGAGCTGAATTTCTTATTTGTGACGGGGGCTTAAGGAGGCTACACTTCCCCACAAAATTTCCGTCAATGTAATGTGCAGCTTTTCGGTATTAATCGTTGTTTGTATAAAGTAAAGTAGCAGCTCTTCAGTTCTGATTATAGCACTCGACATCTCGAGCCCACGTATAGACTGACAAACGACAAGTGCGTCTGTTTTTGCTCAAGTGTACGACGCGTGGTTTCTGCGTTTCGTCACTCAGCGACAGAGCGCGGTCATGCCTCGTGTAAATGTTCCCGTTTCACTCCGCACTGTCCTTTTCCTTTCATCGAGGATATAGACAACATCATCGAACGTTAACAGTCGGGGTTTGGAGCCAGGGATTTGGCAACTAGATTATTTCTTTGACGTCACACGCGTTTGAGGAATTCGAAAAAGGCAGTTTCGTCCCACGCGTTGTTTGAAACGTTAGTATATCTTTACAACCTTAAGTACTTGATAGTTTAGTCCAAACTAGACTTATTCATCTTACAAAAATAAAAAAAGAATCTGCACCAAATTTTAGTATAGAAGGAACTAAAATAGAAATGAAGTTGCGTTTGAATTGTTTCTCTTGCAAGAAGGAAATGACGGAAACTTTTCTCACGAAAAAAGGAGTTTATTTTGCGACTTTTACTGGGGAATGTTTCCTATTCATGTCTATATTGACTGTGCTAAACGCCGTGACCGACGTGCGTGGTTGTGTGTCTACAACGTCTGTTTCATGTCACCTTGTCAGCTTACATATTCCCACACTGTATGTGTTCTGATACTGAAGGACGTTTGGGTGGTTTTGAAACTCGTAAATATCATAGAATGTATTCTTTACGATCCTCATTTGTTTCTGCTACACGTAACGTTACACCAGATACATGCATATCTATGTGGGTATCTGGTTGAAGACGAACTGGTTTTCTATCTTGTAGCTATATGTTTTTTATGTCTATTTTTGGCGGGGATATGATCTGAATATCTAAACTTTTATCATTTAACCCAAACCTCATCACTACCCACAGGGCAATTTACAACGACCTACAGAAAACAGACGCATGCCACCAATTAAGTACAACCACAAATTATACCAGCTGTAGATATTCATACTTAAACGTATATTAAACCTATTCACTTGCTATTGATGCTGGGTTTTCAACGACTTTCAAAGTAATACATTTCTTGACATGTATTCTAAAGTATCTTTAACAGAGTAACTTAATAACTTGTGCGTTAGGCAAGTAGTCGTCAATACTTTATATACATTTAGATACAGGGAATATTGCATTGCCCTGTTGCTTGTGGGTAACTGTTACTAGTGCTAGCGCGTACTTTTACATACAGACGACAGACTCACTCCGCGTAGCAGGTGGTTGTGTTTGTGTCAACATTCGACGCACAATTTCTACCACAAACTGGCATCAATTGTGCCCACAGTGCCGTGTTTTCTCCACTAATGGGGTTTCGAGTACCGTGCTGACAGAGACGCAGTCATAGAGACCTGTGGACGATTTCTCTGGGCAGGAAAGTCAAGAGTAGGCGTACTTAGGAAAAAGACGAACAGCCATTTTGAGAGCGCCGCGACAAAAGGTGGCGAGGGATTCGGTCTGGGGGTTCGACCGGCTAAAAGTGGGCGCGCGTGTTGGAGATTGGTTACATTCTCGATCTAAGTACCCATTTGTAAGTGGAGATCTCCGAGGAAACAAAGACGCAACTTTTTTGTGTTGTCTATTCGGAAGTCACGCACGCTTCAGTTCAAGAAGAAGTTTAAGTATCAAAGATGAACCCAAAGAAAACAAAAAAAAATAGCTAAAGGAGGTAGATTTCAGGAGACATAAGTTGTAAGACTTTGACGATAGAAGGGCTTTACATTTATCAAGATTATATGTCGCTTTGAGTAAGAAACAGGGGTGGCGTTCGTACCGTTTTGGCATTGGGCATTGCCGCAGTACAACATAAGATGGACTAGGAAGATGAGTTAGCAAGTGGTTATGAGACCACAGATGAAAGTATAAAGTAAAACGTGAGTAGGAGAAAAAAAAGAAAAACATCTTCCGAATGTCGACCCTGAAACCACCTGTTCTGGGTGCCGACTTCGTCCGAGTCTGACCTCACAGAGGTCAAGCTCTTGTGGGTATACTGTACCTAAAGTAGCAATTACAAAGTTCTCATGTTCTTCTGAAATCTTATCCAAAACTACGAATAAGTGCCGAACTTTCATGTGTATGAATCAGTTATACTTTTGCTCTACAACTACCAAATTTACGGTGCTACAACTAAGATTGTCATTGTATATGCGTGGCTAGTTCGAATAACTCCCCGGTTTCGTTAAGCCGGCGTCACAATTCATGCGAGCATCGGCCGATTTTGTAGATCGCCGGAAGCTCGCCGAATTTCACAATCGCCCGAGCTTCGACCGTATTTTTCGCTGAAAACCTGCCCCGTCACAAATTGAACGGAGCTCGGGCGACGTCCGTCAAACACTAATAATAATAAATACCTCATGAGACGGTACCATCTCTTGGACACGGACGAAGTCAGAATCAACTGACCTGGTAACAAGCGCATACTTGGACCAACTTTACTTTCTGAGTTGTGGCAAATCTGTAGGGCATGAGTGAAGTGGACGGCCACACTGAAAATAATACTATAGACAGGAATTTTGTCATAGACCAATCCAAATACAAGCTCAGGAGCCACAAAGTCAATAGATCAGTCGTTCGACCCCGATCCAAACATTTTCACCAAACGGAAATCGACCGAAGCTCGGGCGAACGCCGTCCGAGCTTCGGCCGACCGTTGGTAAGCCTATCGACGCCCTGCCGACGCCTGAGCGTGCCTCGGCCGACAAACATAGATCTATAATGACTCAGTGGACTTTCAAATACTAGTAGTCGTTTTGTGGAGGAAAAACTCAGGAAGTCAAGTCAAGCCTCAGAAGTCAAGCCCCAGTTCATTGATACATAAATTGAAACATCCAAAACAATAACAAAAACGAAACAGGTATTGTTTTCGGTGTCCAAATCTCATTGATGATAATTTTTTTAAATGAAAATTTAACTTTGCAATTAAATTGTCTTTCATTAAAAAGGTTTGGCAGCATTCTTTGACAAGATGATATTAGTATTAGTTAATATTACAGTATCATCTATCATCTTATGTCATAAACTAAACTGTCGTTACCTTTTATATATAAACAAGAAGGAGTTCGGCCGGAGCCCGTCCAAGCGCCCTTCGATACCGGTACAACGCTCGCCCGAAGCACGCCTTATTTTTCATGAGTCGGCCGGAACACTGACGACGGTCGTCCGATTATTGTACAGAGCCCGTGCGAGGCTCGCACGAGGCCGAAGAGCTCGGGCGACCTCCGGCCGACCAAAAATCGGGTCTAAAATCGTCGGATGCCCGCCCGAATATTGGCCGAGCGCTGGGCGTTGCTCGGGCGAGCTACGGGCAAACTGTTGACGAGCTGTGCGAGTTCAAAAATCGTCGCCGAGGCCTCGCTGAATTTAAGCGCAGCTTCCAGTGACCCGCGAACGTCGGCCGAGCTCCGAAAAATCGCCCGAAGCTCGCAGAATCGCCAGGACGTCGGTCGTACTTCGGCCGAAAATCGCCATTTGGAGCTCGCCGACAAGTCGGCCGAGCGAAATTCTTGATTTGTGACGGGGGCTTTACCATGACAAAGACAAACAAATTGAGTCCCCACCCCATGCTCCTCCCGATTCAGTAATGCAATTATTGTGTCGGGACTTGTCACCACTAGATAAGTTTCCAATTTGTCCCCAGACAGTGAGATAGGGTGAAAAGATAAGAGGCATTTTTGTCGGTAGGCAGGGGAGGGCGCGCACCGGACCTCCCGCGAAGTCGGGGAACAAGAGTTCGAGGTCGTGTATTTCACAACACGTACGATAAAAGGTTTGAAGAACTAGAGGGTAGCTCCACTGTTTTGGTAGCACTTTTGATATGGCGACGTTTTGGGCAAATGTGGCGATATTTTATTGAAGTGTATTTTTGACGTACTTTTTTTTCGTTCTGAACCCCCTTTAGATTAGGTAACGTTACAACCCTACTGTAGTGTAAATTGCAGCTAAACCCAATATATTGATATAGTCATATTATGATATACTGTTATTACATGTCCTTTTTTGAAATATCATATTTACTTAATTTGTCAGTATAGTTGTAAAAGACCATACGAAAGGCCTGCACTTTTCTGTGTCAATTAAGTTCTGCATAAACCTCCACACATTTCTCACCCATACTCTTGTTCCCCCAGTAAAGGTTATGAAGTATGTGTACACACTTACAGCAAGGAGACCTGGCGCCAGCCCTATACTACTCTACTGTGGAGAGTTCTGTTGTGTAAACCTTGTACCACTATTTTTATGGCGCAAACAGATTTTTAAGTGTTATTACATGTAGTCTGAATCACTGCTGTGTTGAAAGAAAAATGTACAAATGGAACTTAGGATGCAGCAGAGAGGAGTGTTGGAGAAGAGGGATTGGATTGAGAGTTGAAGCATAATCATTGACATTAAAATCTGTATTGTTGTACAAGTATGTTTACAACAGCAAATCAACAGGGGACAGTCATACAGAATTCAATTCTCTAGTGACGGAAAACATAGTCGACAATCCTTGTCAACTGTCAGTTTTGTCATCGTTAAATGTCCTCCCACACTTTCGATTATGTAACAAATATTACTTGCTCTTACATTTTTACCATTACCATAAAGCGAGAAAAAGTTTGAACTCACTTAGATTATAATCCTTGTAGTAACTTGACAATGTATACATATTTGTAAACACAATTCTTTTGTAGTGGCCTGTTCTTAACCCAGTGGGTATACGGTACTACATGTATGTACAATAAAGGTCTTCATTCATTCCATAGCTATCCATACGTTTGATGAATGTTTTGTTTGTTTGTTTACAGGAGGGAGTAGTGACCGTGTCCCAGGTGCAGTGTTACACCGCCTGCAGTAACCCTGTCACAGTCCCCGGACAATGTTGTCCTGTCTGCAAAGGTAGGTTAAACTCCAAATAATGTCGGTATGGTAAGTCTGCTTGGTATACAGTCAAACCTGTACGGGTGACCATCTATACATTATAAATGACCATCTGGCCATTGATATACACTCAGACCTAGCTGTAGGAAGTGACCACCTCTACATTAGGACCACCTGGCCAATATGACCATTGATATGCAGTTGAACCTGTACAAGTGACCATCTATATATTACAAAGTTACATAGGACCACCTGTCCATTGATATCCAGTCAAACCTGCACAAGTGACCACCTCTACATAAGTACCACCTTGCCAATGTGACCACTTTTAGTGTCCTTTAGATAATTTTTCCCATTGACACAAACATTAAGAATCCTGTCTGTAATGACCACCTGTTCTCAGTGTTGTCCTGTATGCAAATGTGGGTTTAACTCCAAATAACATTGGTATGGTAAGTCTGTTTGGTATACTTGAAAATGAGACGCTTTCGTTCGAGGACAATATTGCATACACAAAGCAGATGCAAGGCATATTGTACAGACATTATGTTCCGGATATTACACGTTTAAAAAGAAATACATTGTACCTAAGTCCACCAACAAACATGAAAGAAGCATATCCAAAATTTTTTTTAAATATTATTGTACATGTAACGTTACACATGCTTATTAACAGATGTTGGTATGTAATATCTGAAGATGTCTTGACTATTGGAAAACAGGCATTGCAAAGAATCATATTATGAAAATTTTGCATGCCATCTTTCAATTGAGTAAGAGGTTGACAATACACCAATGTTCAATTCTATATATAGATTCAATTTTCTTGTGTATTGGAAGCAAACTGATATTGGTTACCGTATTGGCAAGATTTGTGGTTGAGGCATTTTGTAAAGAAACCACTAACCAAACACTTCCTGATAATAGTATTGACATGTACTTGAACTGACTTGAATCTCTGGGTACTGCTAAGGCCTTCATATTTGCATATTTACATATTTACATATTAAGTGTCATTTGAGAGGTAATGTTATATTGTACATTCAGTATGTTCTATGTACAATGAAATGTTTAAAAAGAAGTTCACAAAAGAACAGAAAGGAAGCATATCATAAATGATTAAGTGCACATACTTGAATATATCCAAATATTATCTTTCCAGAATTATCACCAAATAACCAGCAGTCATTATTGCCTTGCTTATTAACCATATTAAAAAAGCTCACCAAAGAACATAAAGTAAGTATATCATGGATAACAAAGTATGATAATACATGCCATATAAAGTATGTATATATCCAAATGTTATCTTTCTAGAATTATCACCAAATAATTAGCAGTCCTTATTACCTTGCTTATCGACAAAATTAGAGCAAATTATCTCGGCCGCTCCACAATTCGTGATGCAAGATTTATATCTAGCTAACATTAGGGGGTAATGTAGCAGATAATTATAGTACAGATAGCCCTCGGGCATAAATCACATTCTTTTCATTGTAACTAAAATGCCACAGATATATAGTACTGTAAATGCAGAAATGTTCACGGTGGTTTTATGTTCACGGTTTTCGCAGTGAACTATTAAGCGTGAACTTAAAACCACCGCAAAACTTTTTGCCCACCGATGACTGTAGCGCTACTATTGTTTCAACCGCGAACTTAAAACCACCATGGACACTCAATTTTCTCCCTATCACGAAATAAAAACCATGCAAACTTAAATGCATTATTTAACAGTATTTCTAAGCTTTGTAACAACATTAACTTCTGTTGTTTTATGGTTTGGAGACAAAGTCTCATGTGTACTATGTGCTTAGTTTGAAAGATCAATTCTTTGCTCATTGTACTTTGCCTTGGTATTGTTAGTATCATTAATGACTTCCGGATTCTTGCAGCAGTCCCAGTAGCACTGGACAAATACCAAAATCAAATAAAATATTGACAATAAAACAATTATCAAGTTCTTTCAAGAAATCTATTGCCCCTATGCAATGAAAGAGAACATACTGGCATCTTGGTAAAATTTGACCGTTCAACAAAGAATGAAGATTATGAAAAAAAGGTGATTTACGGTATTGCGGCTCCACAAATTAGAGGTCAGACCGTACAAAAAGGGGGTCTGTTCCCTGTCAGGATGTAATTGGTAGGAAGGAGACAGGATCGATTTCACCTACCTAACGAGAACTATGTAAGGGCCACTGTCTTACATAATAGACGAAATCAATTAACGTTAGACCGCATTGATGATTTTTCTCAATGTCATTTGTCAATATAGAATATTGAGACTTTTCTACCAAGATAAAACAAGCCAAAGAAATAGACACATGGAAATTTCCTATATTTCATTGAACAACAAAATGTACTATACACATAGATACATCGATGAAGGTTACACATCCAGGTAATATGATATGCCAAATAACAGTAACTCAAGCAACTGGATATGATTGGTAAATTATCAACAAAATTAGAGCAAATTATCGCAGACACATAGATATTTGTCTGTTACTAATGATTCTGACACTATATTTTTCATCATGCCTGAAAAATCACTGACAGTACTGTAATCATTAATGAATGATATTACTTGGTCAAGCTTCCTAAAGTTAAATACCAAATTAAATGAGAAAGAAATGTTTATTGTTTTAAACATGTGTAATGTTGTCAAATTTTCGTGATGTAAATGAAGTAAGTGACAAATTAACGGAAGAAAAGAAAAGAAATCTCATGTAACGAAACGACAAGTTGAATTGTCCACAGAACTGTTGTTTGGCTTGTTAAAGGACAGTTGAAGGTTATTCCTCTTAATTATTTTCATTTATGTCGGCAACATCAGACACATACAGCACATTCCACCTACCATGTGTTCCTTTGATATACAACCTTGTACATATCAAATGTGTAACAGGAATGTGAACATAATGAGACTGAAAAGTATATTCTACGAAATGTTATAAAACAAGTTTACACATAAATCAAAAGTGCGAAATTTGGCAAATTTATAGTCAGTGTTTGGAGAGAGTGTTTATGTCTGAAATGATAATATTTATCGCCCTACCACGCCTGGTCTATTGAAGCAAACGGACGACTGGTGTGGAAGCCATGACACATGTTTCCTCAGCGACAGGTTGCTAACACATGTCCTCTGTAATATGATAACAGGAAAGTCAGCGTGGGAGAAGGGCTTAGGTTCTCAGAATCAATGGAAATAAGACATTTATTTCATCTAGTCCATGAATGCATCTTACAGTAACAGATCCGGCTCTATAATACAACATCTAATTAACAGTAATTCATAAAATGAAATGGTAAGAGAAACAGAAACTATAATCATGATGGTACATTATTTGTATCAATACCATATCTACACAAACCATGTACCATTTCGATAGTTGTCTTACCGTAGAATTATTCCATTGTAAGAATAGTGAATTTGACGCAGCGTGAAAAGAACCATGACATAATATTTGTCATGACATAAAAAGTCCCATATTCAAAGTTGTATGACATGGTGGTATTCTACTCTTTCTCTACTTTTCTTCCTCACAGTTATCTTCTAACAGAGTCATGCCGATGTATTTGGCGATTTCTAACAAAGTTGTATTTTCTCCAGGTTGTCTGTTAGAGGGGAGAACATACCCTGATGGACAGACCTTCACTTCCCAAAGGGACAAGTGCGTCAGCTGTACATGTCAGGTCAGTCTCCTTAAGCCGCAACTCGGCAATCATGTATATTGTATGTACATGTAAGATAATAAAAGACTAGAAAATGACTCATAATGATTTTCTAATGCGATACCAACATTGCTGACCACTGGCTGCTGACCACAGGCAGCTGTTGCATTATAATCCTTGTGACAACTTAAGCAAGGAATTTGTTTAATATCTTAGTAATGATAGACATGATAGAGTAAGTATGCTTTTAAATTGCTTGAACTCCTTTTACAGGGAGTTGCAAGACATGAGTTTATATTTTGTATGTGCAATGAGTGGTGGACAGCTTCACCTTTGAGAGAATGTACTGAATTGATGCATTTTCCTGCTGTTTCAGGAGGGAAATGTGCAGTGCAAGAAGCCGGTGTGCCCGGTACTGTCCTGTCCACAGACCCTTGCATGGACGCCCCCTGGTGAATGTTGTCCAGAATGCAGGGGTAAGTTTTCCCATCAGAGATGGACCAGAAATGTTTCAGTTTGTGATTATCTCCATTGTTCGGTGATCATTGTCACCTTCCTTTCTAATTTCTTTGTTGTGATGCTAATTCATGCAGTAGGACGTTTTTAGATCAATTTAGACCCACCCCTAAAACCTAAATGCTATATTTTTTACTCTTTCCACTATAAGTAGTTTACAGTTTAGTCTCAACTGAAAGCACATCATACGTATTTGAAAAAGATATAACCTAGTGTGTAACCTACATTTCTTGTTTTGTCAATTCAAAAAATATGGAGAGCAAATGGTGCTGATTTTTCACAGCACACTGTGTATGGTTTTGACCATTAATTCTGTAACAAAATACAATACTGTGAAGATAGAAATGTAGACGCAGGGCCCCTCTGTAAAGCAGTGTTGATCTCTGAGCAGTGCTACCCTGAGTAAACATGACAGAATGAATAAAAAAAAAGAGAAGACATTTAGGCAATATGACTTATGTGGATCCTGCTGTTTTCCATAGGCCAGCGTAAGGTGTTTGACCTGGCCTCGGGAAGCTGCCTGTTCCGGTCCGACCTGCTGGACAACGGGGACGCGGTGAAGGTGGACGCCTGCACAACTTGCACATGTAAGGTAATTTCTATGTACTACGTCTTGTGCTTCCTCTCACAGTGTGATCATCTGTCATTCAGTCTGATGTTAAAGGAAACCCAAGCAATATCAAGGCTCGAAAACCGTATTTTGGAAGTCAATTTATTTAGTCATTTCTACACATGATTAGTTAAAACAACACTATCACAAGGTATAACAACGTCCATGATGCAAAAATACAACGTTGTTGGGATGTGAGAACTCACTGAAAATGGTGAGCGGAGTTTTTGTAGGCTCGCGAAATTAAGGGGATCATCGTACGGCACGATTTTGCACGGTTTTACAGACAGACAGACAGACAGATAGAAACTATGAAGTTTTTACGCAAATGTGATAAACAATGTTAGCAAATGTCACTACCATTAAAATTTCAGCAGTTTTTTTTATTTCCATATTTTGGGCCCTAAAATTGCTTTGGTTGCTTTTAAAGTAACAGGATTCAAAGCAAAGAAGTATCCTTAGGCCACACCATTTTAATTTCTTGGTTAATGGAATTTTTAAAAGAATGCTAGATTGGAAAATCAACAGGAAAACAGAATCTCAGAGGAAAGTCTGTACTTTGGTGCACACAGTTTCAGGGTGTGAACAGGGTCCAGGTGCAAGTTTTCACCCCAGCCTTCTGTTTTCATGATTTTTTTTGTTGTTAAAATTTAAAAAAAATCTGTTATCCAAGAAATTAAATTGGTGTGGCCTTAGACTAGTTATCAGGAAATCCAGTTTCAATGTCTGCCTGTAAACCTAATCACAGATGTCATTTTGTGACTGTTTTTCAATTACCACTAACAGAGTTTCAGGCAAGTCTACTTAAACAGCAGAAGCAAGTGAAATGATAACATCAAATTATTTCTGCTAGGATTAAGTATTACCACTAGTACATTCTCTAAATGTTTTGTAGCCTTTCCTTAATCTCCAAACAGAGGCAGGGTGAAACAGTATAATGTTTTCTGACTGATTGGTATCTCAGCAAGTCAATTGTCCACCGCAACACTTGCTTGGAGATTAGCCATCCTGCGAGACACCTTGTGGAGTTGGTGTGAACTGCAGCCCGCAAACACAATTTTCCCTAGCCTGGTATCCAAACCTAACATAGCTGCCAAATTTCTGTCATTCTCTCTGCAAAGGAGATAACAAAAGTGACTCGACAGCTATAAATAGGTTTGTATACCAGACTATCTCTTCCCCCCGTATCACTACTTCAATCTTGTCCTGACGCACTTCGATGTTGTAGGTGTCTCCTCCCCCACAGGAGTCCACGATGGTCTGCTCCAAGATGACGTGCCCCGTGAAGCTGGACTGTGACGAGTATGAACCCAGAGGAGAGGGGGTGTGCTGTCCTGTCTGTAAGGCCAGGGAACCCGTGGAACAGTACAGGACTTGTGAGATGCAAGGACTCACGTATCAGGTATGTTTGGGTTTAGATGTAGCCTGATATAATGATGAGTACGAGCCCAGAGGAGAAGGGGTGTGCTGTCCTGTCTGTAAGGCCAGGGAACCGGTAGAGCAATACCGGACCTGCGAGATGCAAGGACTCACGTATCAGGTACACACCACATTGTGCAACATCCTATTTTGTCGGTAAGTGTTCTCTTGCATGTTTGGCCAGCTATCACTGATGAACACAAATCCTGAAGCAAGACTGCAACATAATAAGTTCTATTACTGGGTAGGCCGACTACCCGCAGCCAGGGGCTGAATTGTGAGGAGCGCACACTTGGCGGGGCTTAATCACAAGGGTCTGGAGCGGCTGCCATTTGCCGCTAACTCAGGTGACCTCATTACGACAATTGCCCCATGTGCGGCCATAGGATTGTAGGTTTTGAACCACTCACACCGGGAAGGACCCCTACTCTTTTTTATAAGTGCGGTGGGTTCTTTAACGTGCTCGAGTTCTCTGGCTAATCAAGCAATGTTCTGACCTTGATTGCTTCCCTTATGTTTTCCAGCACGGTGAATCATTCCTGGATGACACCTGCACCATGTGTACCTGCACCAACGGCACGCTGTACTGTCAGATAGAGGTCTGCGACAACAATGTGGCCTGTCCTGACGTGAGTTTGTACTATTCTTGTATATAGAAGTCAAAACACTACTCCTTGGTTATCTCCAAATAAGAGGAAATTCTTGTGGTTTGGGAGAACCTTTTCTTACAGTAATATATGATTTCTACTGAACAGTGATTGTATTTGAGAACAACATACCTGTTCATGGTAGTTCCTGTAATTGATAGCCTCATGCTGCATTGAGTCATAATGTACCCATGTGGACTAACATGTATACTTCTCAAAAATTCTTCCAGGGTCACAGCCTTAAAAAGTTTGAAGGAGAATGCTGTCCAAGGTGCATAGAAAGTAGGTCACTTTTTACATTATTCAATATTGAACTCTTGAGTGTGTCAGTTTGCCAGTGTGCCTGTGTATGTTTCTATCAAAATCGACACTTAACTTTGAAATGATAGCTAGTTCAGCACCAAGGAGAGACCCACTTCAATTGTACATCAGCACACTGCAAATGTTTATTAGAGGCACTATGTCAGCCATTGGCTTCATCTTACAGCATGCATGTTTTATAATCATAGGGCCATGATAGTTCTATCATTATGATAGTAGCAATCCTCTTCTTCTTATTCATAAGTCATCTTTGCTTACAGCTCCTGGGGTGTGCACAGTGTTCGGAGACCCGCACTACCGGAGTTTCGATGGCAAACTGTTCAACTTCCAAGGAACGTGCAAGTACATCCTGTCCCAGGACTGTAAGGGGGAGGTCTACAGCGTCATAGTCAACAACGATGCCAGGAAAACTAGGTGAATTCCAACTTCACTTCAATCATTTTGTGACTTTTCAAGAAAGAAAAATCTTACTGTTAGGATTAAAAAGAGTAGTATTCAGCGTAGAGCATTGAACACTGTCTGGAAATACATGCAATCGATTGCCATGGACAGAAGAAGCATTTTGGGACTCTGTTAAGGTTGCTTAGGTGCCAAAATTAACCACATTACTAGTGTTTTGTGGCAGATTATGGGGTATGTGTTAGTGGTGTTAATTCATTCAAATCATAGGCATTATGGATGTGGCAACAATACATAGATTACCAAAGAGAAAGAATGACACAAACTTAACCATCATCATCTGTTTCAGCCGGGACCAAGCTAGAACACATTTCACCCCACATAGCATTACCCTAATAAGTAACTTAATGCTTCATAACAAAAAAACAAAAACAATCCCTTTATTTCAGGTCATTTGCCTGGACCAGAAGAGTCCACTTTAAGATCAAAGGGGTGGACGTGATCCTTGGACAACACCTGACAGTAAGAGTGAATGGCAAGGATGTCAGCTTACCTCATACCCAGCCCAACGTGCTCACAGTGCTGATTGCTGGGTACTTAGTAAAGGTCATCACTGAAATAGGTAAGTTTCCCCTGCATACCAAGTGCGTTATTGGTACTGCAGTGAAGTTACAATAATTTTGTATTTTGCCCCAGAGGAGTGCTGTGTTGTTTGGGGTTTGTCTGTCTGTCAGTCTCTCCCCCTCACTTCTATCTCTATCTGTCTTTCCCTTTTCTCTGTGTATGTTTGTGCTTGTATGTGTGTTACCGCAATGCAGTTTCTATATGTTCTTTTAGAGTGTGCTAAGGATTCTGAGGGATTGAAGTTTGCCATCTTTGATTGCTTTCTTTAAAAGTTTGTACAAGATCGATATAAAAAACTTGATTGCTTTCTTTAAAAGTTTGTACAAGATCGATATAAAAAACTTCACCTTGTGATGTATTTCCTTTCCCTTTCCTTTAAGAACAGTGTGTTTGTGTGTGTGAGAGTGAGTGCATTTTTAATGCACATTACTACAATCATTATGGTGTTTCTGGTAGAGGGCACTGACCAGTATGCTTTGCTGATTGCATTGCCTAAATGTTTATACAAGAAGAAAAGAAAAACATAAATAATCTCACAAAATGGTATATTTTCCCTTTCCTGGCAGGTATTGAGTTGACGTGGGATGGCGACAGTTTCCTAGAAGTGAGTGTACCCAGGATGTACCGGGGGAAGCTGTGTGGGCTGTGTGGGAACTTCAACGGCCACGGCAGAGACGACTTCATCGGAAGGTAAATTTTTTTGTGTGTCTTGTTGCAATTTCATCCACCACTACCAGTGTTTTTCATTGTACAAGTTTCATAAAACACATAAAGAATCAACAAAAGTTGGGAACTGTGCTATTGTAAAAGTGTGATTGTGCTGTATTTTGACTTTCTTCAGCATTCCTGTCCTTGGTGCTGAACGCCATCCACAAAATAACTATAACTGCACATTATGTCTTTTCATATGTGCTAGTGTCAGATAGTATTTGAGGAGATTGTACAAATCTAAACGGTAGAGATATATCACCATGATAGCTAGTTTTTCTTTTAATTCATCCCTCTGTTTTCATATTTCTGTCCATCCTTCAGTGATGGCCTGTTCAGATTCAACGTGAACGAGTTTGCGGACAGCTGGAGAGTTGGAGAGGAGAATAACTGTAACCGCCCCAGTAAAAACCAGATCCCGTCCCCCTGCGCGAACAACGTCTACATGAAGCTCCGCGCCCACAAACAGTGCAAACTGTTCAGATCACGCTTATTCAGCAGATGTAGCAGAGTAGTCAAGTTTGATAGTTACTACAGGTAAGTTGTGTTTTACAAATGGGAAACTTTGAAATAACACACCATAGATATACATGTACCTAATAACACACCGTAGATATACCTTACGTGGAGTAACTCAAAACACTTGTATAATACATTACATGTATGCTTTAATCTTAAACTTTATAGTACTTATGTAAGACTGGCTTACCAAATGGCTGCTGCTGAATTTGTATTGAGGTTTCCATGGCACCAAGTCTACAACTATTTCATAAGCATATACAGCGATATCTTCTTCATCTATAGAAGAATTTAGAATGTTACTTGCTATAAGTTAGCAGAACTTTTGGTGCTACGATTCCTGTAGTCACAGATGCATGTTTTTGAAAGTTGCCATAAATAGAGCCAGTTTTCTGTGTGTTCTTGTTATACTGTTATTAACATGTTAGTATACATGTATATGGTCCTTTCACCCATTGAGTGGGATTCTTGTATAGAAGATGACAGATATGTTTATAACTTAGTATTAGTAGACCAGTTTTCTGGGTGTGCAAGAACGCATATTCTCTAACTATCTATTGTTTTCTGTTCCAGATCATGTGTTACAGACATGTGTGAGTGTCCCAGCAACAAAAACTGTTTCTGTGAGTCGGTACGAGCGTACACAAGCGAGTGCAGAAGAAAAGGGGTAGAACTGGATCTTAGCAGTCTTACAGCATGCCAAGGTACTCATACTGGAACAGCTCCATTGTTGGTGTATTTGTCTCTGTCAGTCTGTCTGTTTGTCTGCCTGTGTGTGCATGTGTGTGCATCTGTTTGTGTATGCATGTGTGTGTGTATATCAGCTAAAATTACTACTTTACTTAGAAATGATAGCTAGTTCAGCACCAAGGGACTACTAGAAAGATGTGCAAAATTCCACACAATTGTGTGTAAAAGAAAAGCCTTGCACACTACTGAGGACACTACAGTAACTGTGTTACATAGAACTGATAGTGAGTTCAGCACCAAGGACAGATCCATGCCAATAGCATCAGGGCACTATAATTGTTTGGTATAGACATAAGATCAACAACCAGCTTCCTTTTGCAATATGTATCCTTAGGAATGTGATAGTATCTAGATAGTAAACACAATACAACAATTTGAAACTTGGAATGTTCACTTTTCCTCTGTCTCACCTTCCACAGATACAAAATGTACAGGCGGGGCAGTCTGGGACACCTGCGGACCAGCGTGCCCTCTGACCTGTGCGAACCTTAACTCGGTCGAGCGGTGTAACAGACCGTGTGTGCCCGGGTGTCAGTGTCCCGCAGGGATGGTCAGACATCACCATATGTGTGTATACCCCTCACAGTGTCCCAGGTCGCTTCGGTAGCAGAATTCAACATGGCGTTGTGAAGTAGTTTCTCCATCAGACAGCTTTGGTTGATGAAAAGATAGCAGAAATTGGCCATTGAGGTGAATAATTTTCCAGGGGAGTTAGCCGGCACAGAGTTAGACAAGTACAAACATGTGTAATTCGATGGCCAGCTAACTGCTTCCAACTCAATTGGCCAATTTGTGTACAGTATTTTTCTGCAACCAAATAAGTTTGTTGGAGAGTAGCTGAATATAGATTAATCTCCAAGCAGATGTAAGGTTAGCTTGTTTTACATGTGTTCTGCCCTGTTTTGTAATTCTTTCTAGTGTATGTTATATCTATCTTTGCCATCACTTAGGGAGTAAAAACAGAGGTATAAAATACAGCAGAAATTCGTGTAAAACATGCCAGACTCAACATCTTCTTGGCGATTATTTAGGAAGGTCATGCTTTTACCCAGGGTCTTAAAAGAGCACTCTTGGTGGGAGTTTGAACAAGATGGTGTCAATAGTGTCAAATGAAACAGGGACCACAGGTTCTCTATGAAAACTTGAAAACTTTATTTACCATATCAGTGACATAGTATAAGCCTGTTCACAGTTCCAACTGCGCATGCTTAGTGAGATGCATTGTAAGTATTATGTCAAAGACCCCATTCATACTAAGCCAGTTGAATAAATCAAAAGATTTAACCGGCTAATTTAGCCGGCTATCTTGGCTTGATATGAACGCAATCTAACAGGTTAACTAAGGGTTTTAGAAAGGGTTTTTCTAACCACATCCTGGGGTTGTTTCAATTTAACCTGCTAAAACCCTTATTTAACCTGTTAAATTGTGTTCATATTAAGCCAAGATAGCCGGCTTAATTAGCTGGTTAAATCTTTTGATTTATTCAACCGGCTATGATAGGCTTAGTGTTATAAGGGTCAAAGGTGAAGGCCCTGACACATAAACAAAACACTTCCAGACATAATTGAGCAAGGCCCAGACGAGGTGTTTTACTTTTAATTACAAACGGCAAGCCTTAGTAAGTGATTATAGATTTAGCCTTTTGACAGTTGTATGTTTTTACAGCACGATGTATCAAATGAAATCAAACTGTTTACAAGTTAGAGGCCTCCATCTTTAGCATGACTTACCCACAATGCATATAGCTAGGCATGAGCAGTTGGGACTGCGAACAGGGTTATTGACTGTAAACAGAGGCCAGAGGTCTCAAGCGATGTAAATATTTGTTGTTGTGTCTAATTACAAGAATTGTTTATTCCTATTATATGATTGTTCGTGGAAACTATCGACCCTATTGTACTTATATGTCAATCTTTTAATTGCTTTGCCATGCTTAAGCACTAGGTACATATCTGTATGTCCATGACATATTTGCATATATATATATATCATGTATACAAAAGTATGTACATATACTGTTACATGTACCATTCTAATGATAATTGTTGAGTCATTGGGTATGATTCTATTGAACATGACTGGATACCTGAGGACATATTTCTGAATAGTCAGTTCACAACTTACTTTATAAATCAACAGCAACAATGTACATTTGATTATCGTCCAGGGCTGTTTTTTGTACCAGCAATGACATAAGATATAGAAGACAAATTGTTGGTTATTTTATTTACGGTAACTGTGTGAAGAGAAAATGTCTGACATAGATAAATTATCTAGTACACCTTTCTTCTTGTCTTTTTGAAAGTACCGTTGAGACGGAGACAGTGGATATATTTCACTGTGTGAATGAAAATACCTATAGAAATACACTTCTAGTGTAAAAGTCTTGAATTCTCCTATCTATTCATAATGTTATAATGCTAGATATAGCTACACTTTTGGGCAATATATTCTGTTGTTTTTGGACATCAGAGAACTCAGAGACTGCAAAGTCAGACTTCTTGACAACAAACAGACTTTAATTGTAACACATCATGATGGTAGAGACCGCCGTTCAAGAATTGGACTCTTAAGTTCTTCGCAATCTCTTATATCCTTAGCAGCAAGATTACCATCGTCTTATACGATGGACAGATGCTTATCTCTCCTATATTAGACGTGTGTTGGGGGGGGGGGAGTACTCAGTTCACATCTTCTCTGTAAAGTCAGCTGTATTTGGTTATTGTCCAGTGCTTTAACTCTGTAAAATCCAGGAATGGCAAAATAGTTCTGAATTGTTATGTTATGTTATCGTCGCATATTGTTGAAGTGAATGTTATGCCAACCTTACTGTGAAAGATGCTGCACTTGCTGTACAAAACGTTGGACTTATTTTTAGACTCACTGTCTTATCTATTTATTGATGTCCTCTATATTCTTCCATGAAATTGTGATCTACTACGAATGCCTATGACAGTCTATTTGACAACAATACATACACACTTTTCATATATTTCGTTCATTTTTATGATAAGTGTAGTCGAACCCTAATCGCACCTGGCTGTTGCATGGGAGGAAATCCAATGCTTAAGGATGCTGAAGTGTCAACCTGACACGCAAGGTGGGGCTATTTATGGCCCTACAGAATGAGCTCAAAAGTCTTGCCTAGTTCTCAATGTTCTTTCCGTATCTAGTTTTGTCAGCGTAAACCTTTCGTCAAGATATGGGCAGTAGACAAAAGACAAAGACATCCAACGTGTCAAAATGCCGCAGACTAAGTATGCTAATGCTATGAAGAGAATGATATTCCAAGGGAGTTTGGCTACTATACTATTATAGTGCAACATTTGCCCTTAGCCGCGGCGAGTCTAGAGAGGACGTATTTTCTTGTAAATTATGTATAACGCTACTTCACCTAAATCCGGGAGTTTTCCGATAAGAGTTAATTGAAACCAAACTGGCAAAACAATAAACCGTCCTTTATTCTGTTACATGTCAATATCATAGATTACCTTTGTCCCTGATGCAATGCAAATCATATTTCTTCTCTAGTCCTGTTGATACAAAAGTATTGCTTGACGTAAATGAATCTGCTTAGGCGCATGCGCGCTCCCGTCCTCCCCCCTGTGAGACGTACAACTCCGTCTGTCTGGTACCTCATTCT
Source organism: Branchiostoma lanceolatum (assembly GCF_035083965.1). Taxonomy (NCBI): domain Eukaryota; kingdom Metazoa; phylum Chordata; class Leptocardii; order Amphioxiformes; family Branchiostomatidae; genus Branchiostoma; species Branchiostoma lanceolatum. The sequence continues at coordinate 3,389,776 of NC_089736.1, forward strand.
GAAATAAGCACAGGCAGGCCAACATTGACAGCGGCCAATTAACGATAAATCGGGAAAAAAATCTACGAAGAAAAGGTTTCTGAAGGCAAGTTACCTTTCCTTTTATTTTCATGCTGCTTAAATCAGTAAGTCAACATAAAATATTCCGGACTGGCTTTGAGCAGACCGACAATAGTTCTTAGCATTAGAGCAGCATCTTATCATTTTCTGTTATTCAACTTATTG